>NC_134830.1:65440326-65561705 GCF_004210375.1 Tachypleus tridentatus
ATGACTAAATGTAGAAGAGAATAAGAATTGCTTATGTAATATAGTCGTATGATTGATGTCAGTTAACATTAGAAGTCGCGTAGGAATATAAATTAAATATTAATTAACCAAAAACCTTAGTAAGACACATTTTATGAACATACCATATGTTTAAAACGTACACATTTCAGTTATATAAAGCTACCCAGATTGACAATTTTAAGAATCGTCAAAAAGAACACGAGAAGTTTTAGATATATTATATCTGGTCTTTTAGGATCTTATCAAATTATTTTCTGACATCGTTTGTTCAATGAACAGGACCATAAAAATTTCCACTGAACCGAAGAATATGAACAGCTGGTCTCAAACGAAGACTTAACGGCAGTTATGACTTACACACTTTTTGAATACCTTTAAATCCTATAGAAAGTTGTTTGTGGTTTTAGAGTAAGTGATGTATTATTATACATCGGAGAAGATAAAAGATTACTCAAAAATTAATAACTTCATAAAAAAAAATAACAATGTTGAAAGTCGATAGATAAAAACTAAATTAGGTCGTATAGTACAAAAGACAGTTTCAGCCTACCAGCTGCTCTAAGAAATCGGTTATTCAAATCTACCAACAATGAAATTAATTGGATAAAATATCAGCTGCCATGAAACAAAACGAAACTAATAGACGTTCAGTACAGACCATTCCACAACAATCTCAAATCTCACCTTGCGAAAAACATTTCAATAAAAACACTATTAGAATAAGAAAACTATTGAATTATCAACAAGCTGAAATGTCTTGAATAGTGTAAAAGTGTAGACATTGGACAAATAAAGACTAATAAAGTAAATAATGTGGTACTCTTTACTCTTTTGTTCAGACAAACGTAGAAGAAGATAGTTTAGAAAGTACCCACAAAAATAACCCACCCCTCTTGTGTTGTCCAATACGTTCAAGCCTATAGTGGTGGATTTATGATTTGAGGAATCTTTTTCTGATATACCATAGACTTCTCGTCCCTCTAGAAGGCAGAATAAATGATACAGCATACATCAGCATAATGTATGATTAACTACTATAAATACCACTGTTTTATATGTACTCTTATGAGGACAGCTACTTTGAAGACAACAATATTTCCATTCGCCATGCCTAAGTTGTGCAAGCATGATTTGATTTAAGGAAACTCCTGATATCTCCTTTGCTACCACAATCTGGGATCTCAATTCTTTTTTGTATTCTGTGCATTCATGGTTGTTATTCAGGAAAAGATGACACAATCCGTTGTTAGACACAACACTTAATAATGTTGCTAGCCAGAACATATTATGAAATTGTTAGAAGCTTATACTAATTTTAATAAAGCTAAAACTCTGAATTCATGTTCTTCCTGAAATATATAAACCATTAAAAAGTAATAGTACTGCGTTTCAATTACTAACGTCACGTGCACATACCAATTATAGTATATTTTCGTTCTTTTTATTACCAGAACATTATAAATCCATTTCAGGTGAAGTACTAAATAAATGTTACTTTTTCTAAAAAGATGTGACTAAGATGTTTATTTGTCCATTAACTACTTTATGCAACTGGTTTGTGGCTATGAAATTAATAATAAATTAGAAAACTCCATACATGATGACATGAGACTAAAGCTGAATATGTGTTTAGTAATAAACTGAAAGAATCATTTAACCTTCTGCGTGTCACCTTGAAACGAAAAGACATTATAGCAATTCTCTGTCCAATTATACCAGTCATTTTAAACAAAAGTCCAAAAGCTGCCTCAAAATATACCATTGAATGAAAATGTGATCCGCAACAAAATAGTCCAGAAAGTTACTTCACTTTTCTAGAATCAGAGCAAATCGTAAAAGCATTTAAAGTAATATATCTAAACTCTACGACAAGTACAAAAACTAAACAAAAATCAGTACTCTTCTTGCGTGATGATATGAAGTCAAATAAGTGTAATCCAAATGTAGCGCTTCTTTGTAGAAGCTCAAAGCGAATCGAATATAGAGATTAATGAAGCCAATTTCTAATGTTCATGAGCTAAGTATTTATACAAAAAATTTTTCATGCAAATACTTATATGCAAATTTCATAAAATTTAGGTTACAATTTTTCCGTACACATTATGAGATATTTTAATGAAGTATTTTTATTAAAGATTAAATATCGAGGATGTTTTCTTTAATGTCCAAGTGTGAAACTATTTTCACGTTATGATTAATAAATACTCTGCACCTAAAAATCTCAAGTGTTTACCTGTCTAATCTCTAAAATTTCGGAGATACATTTCAAACGTTTGTCATCAATAAAACATCATATTTTGTCTGTTATAGTTTCTCTACCCCAACAAGAAAGGGTTTGTCAATTTAACCGACCTCGTAACGACCATAAAACAAGGAAATAAATATAACTTGTGCTTTTTCGTTCTAAAATAACGATAGAATGGAAATCGAAAAGAGAATATTTGGTCTCAGAAAAATATTCCCGTATTTATACTAAATTCTTCTTTTTAACCGAATAACATTTTATCCTTTTTACTTTTTCCTGTTTTTAAATTATTAAAGCAAGTTTGTGCAGCATGGGACTGATTGCTATTCAGAAGTTGGATATAAATCTAACAAAATATTCTTAAGAATATAGAAAGATGAAATGTGTTTGTTTGCTCCCCTTTTCTTCTGAGACAATTGTGGTAATATGAAGTAAAATTTACATGTGAACATTATGAGATATGGAGAATGTCGAAAGAAGGAAATTGAACTTAAATCAATTTGTATTTTCTGAAGTGTATTGGTTATTTACTCCCAACTTATGAAATAAACCTCAAACAATCTTGAAAGGTTGACACATTAAACAATGTAGAATATTTTTAAGGGATTCAGAGTTAAAGTTGTTTGTTTCTTTCTCAAAGAACCATGTTTTCCACATGGTCAGTGAGATATTGTGTGTTCACGATTTGGACTGCTTCAAAATCTTTATTTGTTGGTAGATGGAAAGCAAACTGCGAAGATCGTTTATGAACAAACTTTGCTACGATTTAAATATTTTTAGATTAAACTTATGACCAAGTTATTTCTTTAATATATGTGATTGCTGATGAACTAGCGTTGTTTAAATTGAGTTTATACATTCTCTCTCAGTTAAATTGAAAATTGTGTCTGCAGCATCATATTTCTTAAAGAATACCACATTAATAACAGATAGAACAAACTTGCGATATTTTATATTTTAATATTATAGGTTGTTAACTAGATGGTCTACAGTTTAATTTCATTGTTTAAAACCAGGACAAAATTAGTTTACCTGAAGTTTAAGCTAGTAAGTCCATTAGAAACGCTACGCCGATATAATCTCACTGTTAACTGTAACAATATCCTCAACACTACAGGTTTTAGTAGTGAGATTGTTTTCACCAGCACTAAAAATCTTTCAATACTAATTACAGTTTATTTTTTATCTTTATATATATTTTAATTACTTTTTAAGTAATAAAACGATACAATAAGACATTGTATTAAAATAATAAAATAAACAAAAGTAAGTCTATTTTATCGGTTTATCTGTGACTTTTAGGAATTTTTAGTATAGTGTGTATGTGTTTGTTTTCTTATAGCAAAACCTCATGGGACTATTTGGTGAGCCCACCGAGTGGAATAAAGTCCCTGATTTTATCGTTGTGAATTTTTAGACTCAGTTTACGGCCAGCGTTAATTATCTTTAACAACGTATTCTTACACATATGTTCAAATTAACTGGGATATCTAATTTTGGGCTACAACACAGAAATGCTTCGCCGTTGGTCATTTAGTTATTTCTATGTTTTTTAGCATAGTTCATCCTTTTGTATATGTGGGGAAACTGACCTAGCAAGAACTCCATATGAAAACAACAACTTCAGAATGAATAAAAATGAGGGAGTGAACCAGTCTAAGAGAACCAAACAATATATACTTACTCACATAGGATCAGATATCCAGAGTGCTCTTGCAACTCTCGTCGTCCATCCAGCGCATTAGCAAGTATGGGAGAGAAATTTTCTGAGGTATTTCTCAATTTCTACTTGGCATCGATAGAACTAATTAAAAGAAATCTAAAGAATTCTTTAGTGACACCTCTAGTGAGAAAGTTCAGACATATAAGGGAGTGTAAGACGATATAATTCTGAATAGTATAAGATAAGGTCAACGTAGACCAGATCAGATTGATTGCATGCTACACTTTAAATGCATGTAAGAGTGAAAACATAAGGTATATTTTACTTCATAATATTTATATGATTAACATTTTTAATTAATTAAGTAGAACAAAAATAAATCATCATTTTAATACAATTATAATTTAATTTAATTATTTAATACAATACTTATAATAAAACATTTTGACACGAAATTGTTATTTTTTGAAATACACGTTTTATATATACTACACGCAATAATTAGTTTGATTTATTTGATGTGTTTTGAATAAACGCCTGATTCACAGCTGAACACCATAAAAGACATCACAAGAAAAGAAATTAATTCTATAAAAAACTTGAAACAAGTCAACAACATCAAAATTTTTGAAGCAGAACAAAGCTATGTTTTTGTTATAATGAACACAAAAGAATACATTCAAAAAATGAACATCATCTTATCAGATACAAATAAATTCAAACTTATAAACACAACTCTAACAAAAACACATGAAACCCAATAAAACAAAATACTTCAACAAATTAAAAACAACACAAGTGAGAAAATCTTTATTCTTACCTTCGAGAAACCGACTCACGCACACCACAATTATACAAAATTGATAAACCCAATTGTACTTTACGACCTATAATGTCGACCAATGAATTGTTTATCAACAATCTCGGTAAATATATATTGTTGGCATTTTTTATATATGTAGCATCAGGTAGCTCCTTTTTCAAAGACACTTTGAACTTTAATTATATTCTTAATCAAATAAACCATTAAACTTTAATAGCGAGTGTTTGATATAATCTCACTTTTCTCAGAAGTTCCAACCTCTGAAGTATACTAGATAGCTTTAGAAATTAATATCCAAAATCCCAACCCATTGATACTCTTCCCCAGCAACCAATTAGCATCGTCGATAGATTTCACTTCAACCAAAACTACCTATGTTCAATAACCAAAACTACCTACAAATAAATGACCTAAGTATGGGGAATCCCGTGTCACCAGTTTTAGCCAACATTTATATGACGCAGATTAAATCACAAGAGTTTAATTTAGCTCTACCCATTCACTACAATATCCGTACAGAAATGTTGATTATACAATTGCTGAATTCATATCTACAGAACACAGACTTTGTTTTTCAACCATGTTAACTCAATACACCCCAACATTAAGTTCATTTGTGAATATGAAATCTAAGAACCAACCAGTCTTTTTAACCTCAAGATAACTAGAAACGATACAACATTAAAAACAGAAATGCACAGAAAAATCACCCATACTGGATTATACATTCTGTGAGCCTGAGTGAAACAAAACACTCAACATATTACAAAACCAAATAACCACAGCAACAAAACTATGCTCACACGATTGTGGTTTGAAATTAAATCATCAACAGATGAACTAGTATTATATATATTCCTTAATTCTGTAGTGGTTTGAAGCTGAATCATGAGTAGATGAACGAACAACGTAATCCAGCAGTTTTAATTTTGCATGTAATAAAACTGCACATGTCACTTCCTAGCTGTTATGTAAGTTTTAGACGAATGTTTAGTATAATGGTATCATTCTGAAGTACGTGCAGGAAGACTAGGATTATAAAGGTACTCACTCATTTCTCCTATATGGATTCGAATGCCTGTTTTTGTGGTAAAAGTGGCACCCAGAGATTACATTGTATGAACAGATAGTCTGGAGAAACTTAAAAAAAATTGAGGTGCCGAAACAACATAAATTGAAATGCTTCACATTTTCAAATGTGAGGAATGTACGTTTAACAATAGAAAAGTGGTTTATTCTATTTTACAATTAAAAAGTGAATTTATCTGAAGAAGTGCAATTAGCCTTAAAACACGGATAAATTTTTAGTATGGTTTTTTTTCGTTTGTTTAGTTATATGTTATCAGAAACTACATCATGGGGTGCATTGTTTGTGCTAACCACAGGTAACTAAACCCGATTTCTAGTTATGAATGCTCCCAAACTGAGCGCTATGTCAATTAAAGGCATTTAACGTAATATTTGTAAATGAAGCTTTCTTCAGTTCAGACGGACAGACTTTAAATATAACCCACGAGAAATTTTGTTTTCAGTCTGATAAGGTGCTAAATTCGGTGTTAAATAAAAATACACTACAATGCTCATCTACGACAATGGTAATTGCTTTCGCAAGTTCTTTATTAATTTTACTTCTGAAGTTACAAGAAGAAAAATAAACTTTTTTCCGATATATATATATATAAGTAAATTAAAATGCATACAATGAAACCGAAAGAGATACCGTAAGCAAAAGCTAAATCATTACAAAACAATCAAACATCATTTGGATACACATATATTTAATGTGATTACATCCAAAGACGAATGATACGGTGTCTGGTTGACATCACGTGTCACCACAGTGATACTTTGCCAATGCGCATACAATTCAGTATAAAAATAAATGGTCCTGAAAACATAAGAACCCTGGTTTGTTTTATATAGTATTAAATTATCACAAACTGAAATGACAATTATGTGTTATTAGTACTTATGTTTATAGAAAAGTATTTCACCTGTAATCATTAAGAAAACAGCTGTAATAGAGAAGAAATATCTTAACGAGTACGTGAAATGAAGAAAGTTAATTATGGCTTAAATAAAAAAATATGGTGGAGTTGTTTTACTTCTTTAATAAAATGTCCAACGATAAAGTAAAACATAAAAAAAAAGATAAAGACATTTACGCCTCATATTAAAGTAGATTTTATTTTAAACATTTTAGTTCCAGTGCTTTATATATTAAATTCACTTGAAATATATATGTAAGATATGTACAAAATTGAGACCAGAACATAAATTATATTATAAAATTTAACTTACTGATATTTTATATTATTAGTTTAATCGATTTTCAAGAGTTACATATTTTATTAATTTTCATTAGTTAAAAAGATTTTCTATGCTTAAATGCTTAATATCTCAATTTAAGGAAATTTCCAAATTATTTTACATATTTAAATTGTTCGTCTAAACTACAGTTAGTACATAAAGTTAAATATACAATAAGCCATATCTGTGATATTTTATGGAAAATTAATATGGTTGAAACTGATAAACATTTAAAACAAGCATTGTATAGTATACAATATATTTTTACAAGTATCAGAGTACAATAAAATGTTTAATGAATAAACAATAACATTTCAGTCTCACTTTGGTTTATTGGAACGTTGGGGTAATTTTTAGATACAATAGAACAATAAAGAAACTTTCCTTCAAGTATTATCAAACAATAATACGCCGCCATTTTAGGATTTCATATTTGTACATTATATATATTCGTAATTTGAAAAATATTCAAACCTTTGCTGATTATAACTTCAAACATTCTAATTTTAGTAGAGGATATGTACTAATTTCATTCGGCAGTGTTCTTTTTCTCAGCAATATTGCATAGGAAATTTCTGTTTTATGATGTCTTTTTTTTCTATGGCAGTAAAATTTGCTCTTAATGGGAAAATAATAGCTTGTAATCCATTACTGAATTAAATAATTCGAGGGCCCGGCATGGCCAAGCGTGTTAAGGCGTGCGACTCGTAATCTGAAGGTCGCGGGTTCGCATCCCCATCGCGTCAAACATGCTCGCTCTTTCAGCCGTGGGGGCGCTATAATGTGACGGTTAATACCACTATTCGCTGGTAAAAGAGTAGCTTAAGAGTTAACGACGGGTGGTGATGTCTAGCTGCCTTCCCTCTAGTCTTACACCACTAAATTAGGGACGGCTAGCACAGATAACTCTCGAGTAGCTTTGTGCGAAATTAAAAAAAAAAAGAAATACAAAACAATAATTCGCAATCTGACGGATTCTTGATGGTATTATTTAGCTTTATTTTATCATAGCACAATCTAACAAAGACATTTCCAGTAGTAGATGAATTTTTTTTCATATTTTTCATATTTCATTTTATCACTATAATTTGTGTTACTCACAAGGTTATCTGATCTCGGCTTGTTTGGGACTCGGGTAAATGTATTATTCTCATAATATAAGAGACTGTAGGAATTATTAATTGGTTTAGATACTGTATGGATCAGTGAAAGTTGTTTTGCTACTCACCAATGTCGAGACTAAAGCGAAGAATATATACATAGTATAAGGTGAACGCAAAACAGTAGACAGAAAAAAGACATGAGCAAAGATGGCAAAACCACGGCCAATGAAACGTTTGGCGTGAAGTAGTGTACGATAGAAGTGATTCCAAAGATTATCATAAGTTTAACGTTCAATATGTCAGAGTAATACAAAGAGTAGAAAAGGAAGAAACTTTTTCGTCAAAGCGTAGTTTTAATGTACTTTAATCAGCATAAGTGGTACACCTTTGGAAAAAGAACAAATGGTATTTTGAAGAAAGGAAACCAAAGGGTTACTGAAAGACCACTGTGTTACTGTGGTAACTTCCATTGCAATTTTAAGTCAATTAAAAAAAGAATACCAGTACCACAGAAATGTGGAAAGGTAGTGAGCCTTATCAACGGAAAGTTTAAAGAAATTGTATAAACCTAAACGGACTTGTGACAAGAAGAGAATCATATACTGGTTGTAATATCTCTGTTATCTCTATAGTGTAAATAATTTGATGTACATTCGTTTACTTGTTCCAAATATATATATTAATTTGTTAGCAAGTGGAGTGCATGTTCTTCGTTTATCGTTGAATTTAGAGCAAAAGAGTCAGAGGCACCTGTTACAGAGGAATTTTAAGTCCAACAAGAACACTGTGTATATCTATAGTATGGAGAAGCGTAAGTAAAAAAGCATTTATAGAAATATCGTTAGGACAGTGTATCTACATTAAAGAGTGCATTACTTTATAACAGAATATGAAATAATTCCTGTCTCAATACATCGTAGACATGTAATTGAACGTGTGAGAAAACTTAATGTTACATTTTAGCAACAAACAACATGATAATACAAGTTAAACATTGGTATCTTACATACAGATAATCGTACCACTGAAGAACCTTCTCACGTAATGAGTTACAATTCTTGCATTTCTTTGACAACTTTGGCAAGTTTTTTTCCACAGTACATGTAGGACAGTTATCGCCATCTAAACAATAATAGATAGAGATGGAAACTATTATAAAACGTCTTACTTGTTACATATATAGAAAATGAAACAGTTATTTACTTCCTGATGAATTATTTTTGAATTAGAGTATTCAGAAATTCAGTAATGAATATATAATTCGAAAAATTATGTCCTTTCACTATTCTTTGTGAAATATTATGAAACATACAGTGATTTCTAAGTTTGCTTTATACATCTTTAACGGTAACCTGTACAAATTGACTTATTTCTGAAAGAAACAGGTAACCTTACTGCAGCCAATTCAATTCCCAGCAGAACCATTGATCCATTTTCAATACCCATTTCCTCCCCTAGAGATGGTCCAATAAAATAGCTAGATAAAGAAAATAACATACATTATACTTTCATGCACTGAATTCGAACAGAAGAAACGAATGATTTAAATTGGAAAAACTTAGTTATATTTATTATTTGTAACAAAACTTACCCAAAACAAAATGTACTGTTAAAGAGACCAGATACAATTGTTAAAGTAGTGACGTCATCCTAGAATCCGCAAGATCTGGAAAAAGGAGTGAAATAGAGTTTCGATTTAACATAAATTAATGGATAATAGGTGGTAATCATTCAGACCAAAATAGAATCTATAACTTTAGTAATTCCAATAAAACAAGTAATTCTATTTTAGTTGAAGAGATTTCACAAAAATTTATAGGTTATATAAAACAAAAGGCTTCGCAATAAGAAAAAAGAACCTTCAGTTTTGTAGTGAAGGCTGCTAAATTATAAGTACTTGCTACTTACATTATATTTTTAATTCATTTGTCAGACAGAAGCCTTAATATATACTGATGAATGTTCCAAAACGAAACAAGGAAGATCCTCACTCTTCTGTTACATATTTCACGTATATTATTCGATCTTATTCTTTAACGGCATTAATTTCATAAATTAGTTTTTACTTGTATTTAATATTTTAAGTATATAAATCTTACACTGTTGATCTCGAGGCATAGTTGAATCCCATGATTATTTTTCCTCCAGCTACGATTCCAAGAAGAACTTGAGCAAATATTACTAACCAGAGGGTACTGTAAGTATTAAATGATTTTTTGTTAGAATGAATATATTTGAAAAAAAATTATTGTAAAGCAGGGAGAAAAATAATTTTTTTCCTTTGCACTTGATCTAATTTTTTATCGGTAACAGATTTACTGTTAAACATTGATTTTAATAACTACGTTTGTTTCAGTTTATGCATCTAATGTATATTGGTAAAAGTGTATTGAAGTCCTGCCAATTCTCTAAATGTGTAGAAGATTTTTGAGAGTAAGTATTAACACAATGTGTTTCATGAAAGCACCAGCGTATCTTCGAATATTGTTGAATATTGGTTAGGTGAAACAAGCTATATAGTATGTTAAGCGAACTTAAATAGCCACATGGAAAACCAAGTGATAATTCTATTAAGATTTACCAAACGTTTTTCCGATTTGTTCCAGAACTTTGGGAAAATTTCAGTGTTTCAGTATAATATCGATCACAGTTTTAAATCATTATTTTTTAAAGATACCAACGGCGTATTAGGGGCATTGTTAAATATAATTAGGGCACTGGTCACTTGTGCCAGTTCTTAGTGATATTTCTGTTTAAACTGATATTGGCCCAGATGGCCAGGGGGTTCATGCACTCGCTTCGTAATTCGAGGGTAGCGGGTTCGAATTTCCGTCACACCAAACATGCTCGCCCTTTCTGCCTTGGGGGCGCTATTATGTGACGGTGAATATCACTATTCGTGGTAAAAGGGTAGTCCAAGAGTTGGTGGTGTGTGGTGATGAATAGCTACCTTCTCCTAGTGTTACACTGCTAAAATAGCGACGGCCAGCGCAGATAGCCCTTGAGTAGCTTTGCGCAAAATTCAAAAGAAACTAAACGGAACTTATTTTTTTCGAATTATCAAATTTGTTATGGCCATAAAATTTGCTACGCATGTTTTGATTGTTTCAAGAGCAGATTCTTTGCTTGAGACTTCATATATACCTATATTTCCTTCAGCAATATCGATGCAAATTATGGACACTTACACTTAAGCTAACATGTAATGGATGAAAAAAATGGCTTCTGGAGTTTTGACAATGTTGAAGTACACTAGGAGGACTTCTCTTCCAAACAGAGAAGGAATTCATGTTGTTGCTATATTTTTTTCCTTATCATAGTAATTCTCAGTGTCAAGTCTTAAACAATTGTTGTCATCTCTTCAAAGACGAATAAACAAACAATACTAAGTGTTCAAAATCATTCTACTCAGCTATTTTATTGCCACCAAAATATCTTTATGCGATATGTGTTGTCGATAATAATAAAAGAAAGTGATTAGATGTATGTTACTGCAATAGGTTCAAAAGTAAAGAACATACTAACAAAGAAATTTTACACACATGGTATGTTAACCCTGAGGGACTGACCAGGATATTATTATCTATGTGATTCACATTCTTGGAGTATAAAATCAAACGCCCTAAAAACAAATCTCAAAAATGTTTTATTTTTGAGTTCACTTACCAATAAAGTATATTTTATTATCCTTTACAGCTTTTATAGCAATAGATTTAATTGAATAAAAAATTGCTGATTTCTTAATTTATAGCCCATATTTATTAAGTATTTTTAATTTTATAAATAACATTGGTCATATAACAGAAAACACCTTAATACATAAATGGTTTCAGTTTAAAATTATATCGATGTTCTTATTTGTATGATTATTATTAAATTATAATTGTATAAGAAAATTTACCCCTCCGATAACAACGAGAGAGAAATTCGAAAGAATAAAATACCCCGTATATGATAGTAGAATGCATATGTTATGATTTGAAATATTTTTATTCACACAGTAAGATTTTATTTATATAGAAATGTCATTCTTGTTATAAGTTAATGTCATACTTATAAAACTTTGAAAGAAATTAAATTTTCGAGTTTAATGTGAAGAACATAAATTTTAGCAGTCACGCCATTAAAATGTTAAAGATATTTTTTTCAGAATTAGAAATTTTCGAAATATAATGAAAACATGAAAATCAATTTTAAGGTATTTTAGTTTATTGATTTAAAATTATCAAAGTAGACTCATAATATTAAATATAGATAAATGTACGTTAGAGTGTCACATTTTAACTTAACCATAACTAAATTATTGTCTTTTAATTCCTTAATATTCTTAGCCTGACGCTAGAGTTTTAATCTACAAAAGCAATGAGTTGCTACTGTGTATTTAATACGTGGATAAATATACGAGGGCTGTTCAAAAAATACGCGGACTGACGTCATAAAACAAAATGTTCTTTATTTAGAAGTTACAGGTCTGGAACCCCTTCAAAGTACTCTCCTCCCCCAATGCACACACTTGTCCCAACGGTGTTTCCACTTGTTGAAACAGTCCTGGTACGCTTCTTTTGTAATGTCCTTCAGCTCCTTCGTCGCATTTGCCTGAATCTCGGGAATCGTCTCAAATCTTCTTCCTTTCAAGGGTCTTTTAAGTTTGGGAACAAGAAAAAATCGCAAGGAGCAAGGTCAGGTGAGTAGGGGGGTGGGGAAGAAGAGTGATCGAGTGTTTGGCCAAAAACTCACGAGTTCTGAGGCACAAATGTCGCAGCAACGCGGTGCATCTTCAATTTTTCGGTCAAAATCTCGTAACAAGGTCCAACTGATATCCCACACTCTTCAGCAAGCTCCCTGACAGTCAGACGTCGATTTGCCCGCACCAGTGTGTTGATTTTGTCGACGTGTGGGTGGTCAGTTGACGTGGAATGACGTCCAGGACGCTCATCATCTTCAATGGACTGTCGACCATCCTTAAAACGTTCATGTTACTTGTAACATGCCATACGTTTCATAGCAACATCACCGTAAGCCGTGTTAAGCATAGCAAAAGTTTCAGTCCACAAAATTTCACAGCACGTCGTTGCTCCTTCAGGTCATTCATTCTGAAATCCGCCAAACGAAAAAAAATCGCACTTCACTTAAAACCGCGTAGCTATTACAGAAATGAAGATATCTGCAATCGGGAAATGGCGTCGTAATCAGATGATGTGTGCGAACCTAGCGACACCAAGCGGATTCCCCTGGAACCAACTGGAGCCGCGCAATTCAAACAGTCTGCGTATTTTTTTAAACACACCTCGTAGTTAGTTAAAGTAAATACGCTTACCACTATGAGTTGATCTTAACATACTCGACTGTTTTTAATTATATAAGTTATTGTATTAGATGTGGCTCCATTATGATCGTTAACTTGCAGTTAGTTATGATGAACTAACAAGAACAATAGCAGATAATAACTTTTGTTAAATGATGCGAAAAGTATGAAAAAAACGAAGGGAACGAAATTGTCTTGTAGTAGAATGTAACAATTTACAGTGAAAAAATATGCTTTCCTCCTACTTTAGTTCTCAAATGGTATTTCAGAAGATAGTAGTAAGGAATGAATATGGTATGTTCAGAAATGATAGAAAATCAGTTAGTGGAACTTAGTTATCAGTTGATGAAAAATTTGTTTTTGAAAAGGAAGTTATGAAAAGTGTATTTATGTTTTCAGATTAAAATTAGTTGATTAAGAATAGTGTATTATTAGTACTCCTTCCTCCCCCATGGACCAAGAAGTATGTCTGCAAAATTGGAACGATAAAAACAGATGGCTCTTTGTGTAGCTTTTCGCTTAACTACAAAAAATTTCTAAATTGTTACTGTGTAATAATTTTGTAAAATATATTAAAAGAGATTACTTTCCATTTCTTTACTTACGTTTTTTCTCAATAGATTAGTAAAGGATAAGCTCAGATGAATTTAAAGGAAGTTTATTCATACATCTTTCACTCCAAAATTATTGAATGCGAAACATAAATAACAAATAGGGTGACTTAACGATAGAAAATCAGTTAGTGGAACTTAGAACTAGAGATATATTTAAACTTCTAAATGTATTTCCTGGTCTACTAAGAGAAAAAAATAAGTTTGAAGTAGAAGAAAACAATCCGAGATATAAAACCACATAATCTATAATATGAGATAAAAACTTACATTTTTAGAGGAAAAAAAGGTGCAAGTCCAATTAATAATAAACTCGTTATGCAAATATTGTTGTTTATATAGAATGGAAAGCAAGAATGAAGCTGAAAAACAATAAAATGAGCTCAGAGCATGCCTATTTAATTCAGATTTATTGCAAATTGAACTTTTATTTTGATTGGATGTCAGTTTGTAAATTTGTTTTATAAGCAATGAATATGAATATTTATCGAAATTGAAATGTTCTTGGCTTTTTATTTAAACATCGTGGTTACTTTTTAATTTAAGTGTAATAATCCATCTTTATAAAAGAGATTTATGAGTATAAGTATATTAATAAAATGAATCTGATATACTCACAGTTTTGTCATAAATATATTCCCAGACAAGAGATCCAATCGAATACATTCCACCAGACACAATAAAGATTAGTCCAAAAACCGATGGTGCCAGACTAAACTGCACGAAATAATCACACAATGCTTCAGAAAATGATAAAACTCATATTCGATAATATACTATTTGGTATCTTGAGTCATGGAATTGTAATTGGATTTGATTGTTCTATTTATTTTCCATATTTATCCGAGTATAAAAAATATTAAATGTTTATATTTTATTTTGATATTACAATGGTGGACGCTAATGGTATTAAGGCTTCAGAGATATTAGAAATGTAATATATAAATGTATATATATATATATATAAATTCTTTTTTACATTTGTCATCAAAATATATTTTGTGAATAGTTAGATCTCCTTTTTTTCAATTAATATTCAAAAGAAGTTTACAAATTCCAAATAGTTCGAGAGTTGAAATTAAATAGACTGGACCATTTTGTTTTTACTTTTATATTTAACTACAAAATAGTAAAAAAATTCCAGGCTCGAATATCTTTAGTATACTATCGCAAGTAGCTTAATGTGTAACTTTTCGCAAGAAAAACAAACAAACGAGCAGTTAGTATACAGCTATTTTGACTCACGAAGCGCTTAGTTCAAATAATCATTAATTTACTTGCTACGTCATTGGAAAATTTAAAATTGCGATAGAAAAAATAAAATCTATCTGATGATAATATAAACCAATTTTGTAATACGACTTGACTGTTTGATGTTTTGAGTGTGATGTCTCCATTACAGTAAAAAGAAATTCATGGAACATAAAAAAACAACTGAATTTTACGTACCTGTCTGACGTGAGGCTCCAAGGTAGAGTCATTAAAACCCACGATAATGAAGCCTGTTAAGGTATTTATCATTGCCACAATAAAAGATGGGTTAAGAATAATCTTCAGAACTTCACCCTTGTTGTCTTGGGTAGCATATTCTGATTGAACATAAGAGGCGAAAAAGGAGAAAAATCAAGTGTAACTGACTATGTTACAAATAAAATATTATGAGATAACGTATTGATAACTGAAAATTTTAAAATCTTTTTAATCAAACGAAAGTGGTTCGAAGCAACTAGTAAATACGAATACATTTATTTTGAAAACCGATTTATGTATTAACTTAATCAAACAACAATAAATTAAAATATCATAACATAGTATTTTAACACAGGTTGAGTTAATTATAATAAAATTTAAGTTAATAGCGATGCTTAATCATATCACCTGTGTCTGGTAACAAGAAGAACATGACTGCAGATAAACACAAGAGAATCCCTCCAATGAAGAAAAATGGTAGCATAAAACCTCCAACCTGAAAACGAGAATAACTAAAATTGTAAATAAATTAACAATTTTATTTGTATTTATCAATACAATATTTTTCTAAGTTTTATCATTTTATCATTTATTTTATTAATAACTATGTTAACCATTCTGCTGCTATTCAAGAACATGGTGTTTAATAAGTATACATTCGATTCCTTCTGCATTTCAGCTGTCAACAGTAGACATTCTCGGAGCACGAACTCGTATTTATCATATTTGTGATGACTAAAAAAGTTTGATTTGAATGTGTTTGAAGCTTTGGGCACTTTTCTCTACCATGTTTTGACGTTTTATAATTTATAGTATTAATAACTTTATTAGGTAACACAGAGAATAATTTTCTGTCATTATTTGAAACTTGTTAAATACAAATATCGGTTGAAAAAAATACATTTATGATGGTATAAAGTTCAATTAATGGAATGACGTAGGCTTCATTTCAATTCTTAACTAGTAATAATTTAGATAGAAGGGAAAATAATCTGTGTTTAATCGTAAAACCACATTTCAAAACTCAAAGAAAGACCTCTTGTGCGAAAATTACAAGTAAGAAAATCCAAATTTACAGTTTAAAAAAGTCACAAGTGCAAGGTACCTTTTCTTCTTTTACTCGTTATATTAGGAACATATTTACCTCATAGAGGGGGCCTCCAATAACAGGTCCAATATATACACCTAAACCGCAGAATATTTCACTTGAGGCCTTTAATAGATAACAATCGTTGTTGCAGTTGAAATTTTGAGGATTAGTCATTATAATAAACTTCATATTTAACACTGTATGTCTTAAAAATATAAATATAATACATAATTTGGTTTCGCTTTTTTGAATCTTGACTGGTAGTAACCGAAATGCAGCTAACAGGGAAATATTAGGTTTTTAAAACAGTTGTAGATTCATTAAAAATATATATAACTTATGTATTTCATATTCCAGTATTAACTCTAGCTATGTATTTCTCTTTCACTTTTGTTTAGATTTCTTTTAATCTTAAATATGTGTTCACTGGTTGGGTTCTGTAAACCCAGTACCAAGAAATTTCATGTGGGAGGAAGTCGTGAATATCCCAAGGTAACCCTGTTTTCATGTGTTAAGCCCTGAATACTCTATTTAGGTAGTGTCTACAGCTATGAGTCTGAAACGAAAAAGAAGAAACATAGATGGTTAAAATACTATATACTCATGATTACAAATTTAGTACGGAGACAGGTGGGTGCGACATGTATCATGTGTTTCTACTAACGTTGGAAGTTGCTGCATTGGTATGTGTCTTCTTCTGGGGATGAGATTTTTTTCGATTTTGGTGAGATATTTGATACCTACAAATTTAAAAAAAATACTTTTAGCTAAAAAAAACATTCACATAGATGTGACTAACCATTTATACATCAATTATGTGACAGAAAATTCAATGTGAAAAACGAATGTTCATTGATGAGGCGTCAATAAACCATTCAACGAATCGAATAACTAAGGTAATAAAGTAGTGATATAAAAAATACAATGGCTCAAAGGCACCTAATTGGCTAGATCTAATAATTTACAGAAACAGCTGTGCATCTGGGTAAGTGTCATTAGCATGCAATTTTTTAAAAAATTCGTAATATAAATCAAAAAGTGTTGTTAGAAAATAACATAAGAAACTCATAAAGGCAAACTTTTATCATTGAATAATCTACTGAAAAAGTTTGAAAACCACCAGTTTATATACATTTCTGCCCAAAAGACAGCTGGCTGAAAAATCCATTTATCAAAAAATAATCATCCTGTTAGGAACATTCTCTATTTCATTGGTACTGTTTGAAATTCACCACTAACAACTTAATATTATTTGTTTACTTTATGAAAACGTGTAGCCTAATAACCACACAGTTAGAAATCCGCAATTTTATAACCAAATAATAGGAATTATTTAAGTTACTGAACAAAGGTGTTAAACTGTATAAAAGCGAATTTTAAGTTCCACAGTATCTTTGTAGTCCATGACGTAACGTTCACCTGTGATGTATTTTACCATAGTTACTTATAAAAATAAACACCACCAGGTGGAAAATACTGGACATTTACTTCAAAATTATGAAGTCATTTTAGCTGAATGTCCGACATTAGAGTTAAATCACGTTACAAACTAACCGACAAAAATTACAATGGTTTTATGGGAATAAAGAAATGGACATACTGTTACGAAAGCGAAAAGAAAAAAAAAACGATAGATATATCGATAAAATGATAAATAAATTACACCTAACATATTAATTACGTGCCTCAAAAAACACGTAAAATAATTCAAAATAAGGGGAAAGAAATATCATATAGTTTCATTTTTACACGTGATAAACAAATTCTCAATAAAAGAGGAAAATAAATCTAAAGAACGTAGATGATCGGTGAAAATAATAAACAACTGTTAAATACTAATATAATGATATATAGAAATATTTCTCGTTGAATCGCGGTGGGGAGACGGTTTTTCTGCATAGAAATAATTTGCTGTTTTCTCATGAGAATGTTCAAATCGAAGAGACCTTCAGAAAAGCTAGTTTTGGATTCATCATAATACATTTATCTTAATACTTACGCTTGTTTCAGTATAGTTTACTTTCTTGGAGACGACGTATATTCTTGACTATGTACTGAGCAAGTCTCTCATGTTTCCAGTCTTTGTAGACTATCCTTGAGAGTAAGAATCAATAATATTTGTTTTAAGATAACGCGCTAGAACATTCTTGAAATTCCTACCAAATCGTGTGATTCCTATAAAAGCAGTTCACCGAGAAACAGTTGACGTAGTGGTAGTATTGGACAGAAACAGTCAGTACTCTTTTGGCCTCATAAATACCAATTGTGGTTCACAACCGCAGAATTAAAACAGGAACGTTTATAGATTTATAGCCTTGCAAACTGTTTATATTCTGTGAATTACTTCGAATGTTATTACTTCTACGAGGGCGTTAAATATCTCGTAGGTAAAAATCAGCTGATGAGCGGCGTTAGATCAACCGTGCTGGCTAGCTTTTGCGAGATGCGACACGACCAACTCATAATTAATTGGGACATTGTGAACCAGGATTAATTATTGATAGAATATTCAGTTCTATACTGGATATAAGAATCATTATTGTCTAAAATTATTTTTTGTGAACAATTATTTGTAATAACTATTAGTAATAATCGTTATTATAAATTATATTGTCAATTTTGTGTTTGAATAATAAAATATATTTCTATTAAAAAAGAAAATCTTGTTACAAGTACCATAAACATTCTAAGTTGAAATTCAGAGTTTCGGTTATTTAAAATAATAACATGCTAACAAACTTGATATAATTAATCAGACAGTTATCCGAAATAAATTATATTACGAAACACATCATCGCGGCTTTGGCTATCATGTGATTTTTGATTACATGTGTGAAATCGCGTTTTTAAGTTTTACTAAATTTTGTAGAAGTAAAATAAATGAACTTTTACTTTGATAATTTTTCTCTTAAGAAATGTTTGATATTATTCTATACACCGTTACTGAAAAATTATTGTTATCAGGTCTACTATTACTGATAGCCTGGAAATGGTATTTGTTGTAGCTATGAAACGTTGTTTACCATCGAATTCCATGAGCTCTAGAGTAACAAATAAAAATAATTTTAAATAATTAATTCACGTTCTATTACTTAAATAGTACTTAACATTTTGAAAATAATTGGAGAAAGTAATATTTTAATCAGAAAAGGCGCTCCGTAAAGATGTCCGTACTGTGTTGACGTCATTTTTTTGTCTCTACCTGAAAATGAAACGTTTTTGGTTATTATCAAAACCCACTTCTCAGAAACAAACTCAAAAATCATTAAGTTAATAACTAGGAAGTAGTTTTATAGCAAAGCAATAAATGAAACAATTGAAATTTCCACAAAAATGAGATGTTTCAGATTTCAACAATGAAAATTACAAAGAAGGAATATGTTTAAAATATTAAACAATCGTGTACGTGTTTACACAACTATATTGTTAAGCTGTTAAAGGGACGAGAACGGTATACAGCAACATCGTCTCATTTGGGATTATGTTTAAATGTTTATTAAAAAAAAAGCAAAAACCAAAATCATAGACAAGATGTAGCAGCATACAATGTTGAATTTCTGTCATACTTCTAGTTTATTATTCTAAAGATAATGACGGCTATTTCAGACAATTCACCTAATAGTATTAATTGATGACAAAGACTTTTTACGTTTCAATATTATTTTTATACAAGTACGTGACAGTTATTGCATATAATGACATCGTATCATCTTAAACACCCCAGCTGTGGTCATCTATTTTCCTTGTATTGTTCAGTTATCATTCCTTCCTTTTGTCTCAATTGCCTGTTATGACCAAATGATTGGTCAATTCCACTATTAGCTGGGAAAGAAAGTCGCCCCAAAGATGGTTGTGGGTGGTGATAATTATCTGCCTTCCCTCTTGTTTTACATTATTAAATTACAGACGACTAGCTTTCGTATAGATATGTGCGAAAATAATAAACAATAACAACAATCTAACAAATAATTTTGTTTTATGGTATGAAAGCAGCAAGTTCACGGACTTATAACGCTAAAATACGAGATTTGTCATGCAAGAGTTCGTGTTTTTGAATACTCTTATTTGCATAAATTATTCTAATTTCTATTTATCTGTAGTTATACTTTTATCGCACACATGAGGTTTACTGTTAGAGGTTAAATATAATTTATAGCTTGCCATTACTGTTGTGTAGAATATATTTCTCCACATTCTTCCCTATCTCTGTTACATTTCACCTTATTTCTAGTTTATATCCTTGTTTGTGTTTTAATCATGTGCGACTTTTTTTTATTTAGTTGTCTGAATTGTTTACTGAACCTCTATCAGTTTAATTAGAAATGAAAAAAAATACAAACACCTCTTTAGGGAAGAAGAAGAAAACAAGAGCGTAAGAACTGGCTTGATAGGTGAAAGCGAAACACATCTGGGATAAAATTAGAGCCTGACGTTTCGTAATCCAGCGCTTCTTTTTATTTCCAAGATCATGGATTATTAAAGGAGATGATTGTGATTGATCAGGCAAATAGTTTTCATCTGGCTCATACAAACTTTCTGAATTTTCATAATTAGTAGAAGAGGAAAGATTCAATATGTCAGTTGTTTTAACATTTCTGTCTGAAGTTTTGGATTCCATAACCAATAGATTATGCTTGTTCTCATAAGTTGCTGAAGGAATTGTGTCTTCCTTTACGGGCCCCGAAGATGAATAGCCGATTTCACAATATTCCGATGTAGTTTCACATGTTGTTGACACGGAAAATGACGTCATCATTTGGAAAAACGAAGAAGCCAAATATTCATCCCAGACAAAATGACAACGTAACTGCAAAATTAATCTCAATTGCTAATTAATGTGTTAACGTTTGCAGGAAATAATTATTTTAGTTTAAATTTAACCTTATAACATATAATAGTTTGTGATATAAGCAATAAATGTTTATAGTAAAATAATGTTATGCTATAAATTACTGCATCGTTAATGAAATGAGGTAGTCACTTAAGCTATAGTAAGGAACATAAATATACGTCATATACACAGTTAGATTGGATGCGGAGAATTCATAGAACAGCGAAAAAAAGAACACATCTTTTCACAAGTTGTAAAGAATAAGAACTAAAAATTCAAAACACAATAACAAAAGATATGTATCAAAAAATACTTGCAACGTAAGCTTTCCAACTTAGCAGTGAATGTGTATGGAGTAGGAAAATATGTGAGTTTTGTATTCTTTCTCATTGTATAGTAATGCGGTTCTTAATATCACGTGGTATGAACAAGATAATAATCACGTACGTGTTATGCATTACTATACTGTTCCGGCACCTACAAAAACAACAACAGTGTTCAATGCGACACTTTGTGTGAGTTGACAGCTCGTGACAAGTGTGAACGCATTATTCTAAATGATCTTATTTTCGTTGTAAAATGTACATCAGGGATAAAACTGAAGTTTACGCATACTTATACCGCTGTGGAAATCTCTGACCGAAGTTTATAGTACAGTGAGAAGAGAGAATAGAACTGAACTTCCTTTTTCATCAAATAAAAACTGATTTTATATAAGTTGTCAGGTACTTGGTCGTTTTGTAATAAATTGCCTAAGCAGAGACCACTGATTACTAATCAGTAATAAAGATTAATTCATCGAAATTCTTTTTAATTCAATCTGCTGGTGGATGTGATGACAGACTACAAAACGATTTAAGGGATGTGCATTTTAGATATCCCAAAGTACAATTTTAAACAGAGAAGTAAACAAAGAATCACAAGTGATAGATTTTTAGGAGACGTATGCGAAGTGTATACGTCTGTTAGATTTAAAATTTAAAAAACACAAAACTATCCTTTCAAATAGTTAATGATATATATCGATATTCTTAAACTACTGCTTTGGCCTTTCCCATGTTTAAATCAACGAATGGGAATTCACCAAAAATAACGAAAAAACTTCATTAAAAGTATATGCATTTTATTGAAACTCCACCATACCTTATTTTAAAACGGTGTTTAGTTTCATTTTACTTTTTATCTTCAGAATGTGAACGCTCTCCTGGTGTCACAAGTTTGATTCAACAATAAAGATAAGTTTATTTTTACAGAGTAAACGCAAACTTATCATAGCTACTGATACCCTCCAAAAGAGCGAGCCAACCTTTATATAAAAATGTAATATTAGATATTTAGATGTACAAATAAAACCACAAACAAATTGGATTCAACATATGCTACACGTGCTCTGATATTATTTTCTATGGGCTTTATTCATAAAGGCAAGAAAAAAAATAAAGTTTTGTTTATTTTCTTAGCTTGGTTATTTGAAATATACATTTGTGAATTTGTGCAGTGGTGTATAACCTCCAATATAAATTTATGTGCCTAATTAATATTTCTCTTTTTGGCAGTACCGTATAAAATCTACTTGAGGAAGGTATCAACTTTGCAGTTATTATAAACTACTTTAACTTCTCTGAACTGCTGGATACAAGATCTAAAATAACTACCTAAACTTTATCAATGGCTGTACACTTTGACAATGTATTCTAATATTAAAAAGTATTCACGGGCTTTTCACGACACTTAATGGCTTAATCGTATCATAAAAATTAATGAAAAAATAAAATATGAAAATTATGAAACGATGCTGCATCAAACTTGTGTGAATTCCACGAAATAAACAGTCAAGAACTTCGTAAAGAATAAATAAATGTAGCTTTTGCCATATATTTACCAAAGACAATGAAAACTTAAAACCATTGAAATATCAAATATTTATTTAGCTTTTGAGAAACTTAACAAATTTGTTATTTTACTTAGATCATATGGAGTTCGGAAAACTACATTTCCTGAGTCTGAGTTCAGAGATAGCATATATTTAATAAATCTCTTTGAAGCTAGCTTAGATTTATATTTTTGTTACAGAGCTTTTTTGCAATATAAAAAGTTACCCTTATATATTTCAATTGCCATATTGCGTAGCTGTCTCAGGGAAGCAGTAAAGACGATGACATTATAGTTTAAGAGTGGCACCAGAAGGTATCAATGTATTATCAGAATGTAGATAGTTCGCCTGTGAGCCACAAGAGGATGAGGTAAATCAGTATGTTATCATTTTGACAGCAAAAATGTCTTAAAATTAACATTTTTAAAATGTAGATATCTGTATTAAACATTTGTTTTTTTCTAAATGATAAGAATATTAGTTATCGAACAAAAACAATCTCTAGGAAAAAATTTGTGAAATATCTCCAGAAAGGTAAGAAAAAACAGTTAAACATAACTATTTGCATATATTTCTTAAAGTTTTTCAACAACAAATCAGTGTATAAAGCTGAAAATGAAATATTTGTATATTATCTATACAAACGAAATGAATTTGTAATAGGTGTTTCAGATATAAAATTAAAGAATATAGAAAATGTGTGTCGCACAAGTTAAATATATAATTAAAAGACTATAATCAGTATATTAATGAGAAATAAATTGATACTTCAAAATACATAAAACCGTAGAAACTATCTTCTTCTATATATATAGGCTATAATGTTTGCTTCGTTCAAATAATGGATAAATTAAGATAGTATTTAGAGAAAAACTATAACAGTTGTTGTATTAAAATAATGGTTGTAACTGCAACTTTTTAGGATATATAATTAATTCTAGACTTCAGTGTTGATGACCTAATCATATCTCGAGACGCTTGAGACACCTTACGATCGTGCATCATGAAACTACATGTTTTTAAAAATACCATCTACCCCAGCGGCAGTAACCTTAGTAAAATGATTTACCATTTGTTATTGAATGTTAGTAATACAACTTATATTTGTAAAACACATTTAATAAAATTGAATATATAAAAGAAAAATATAAGCATTAGTTGAGACATTTTAAATTTATTTTCAGTGCTGGAGAAATATAGTAACACTGCCCGCTTAGAGAAATACCATCAAATTTTGTAAAACACACATAATAAACACAGTAAGACTGACCGCTTTTAGAAACTTAGACCTTGTAAGAAGAACACCGTCCGTTTACGTAAGCACCGTCAGTCTTTGTAGCTGACAACATAGGTAAAATTAAAAATTTTGTGAAGACTAAGTTGCTGTTATACACAATAAATTTCCCTCTACTATATGTATAGTTTGATAAATCGAATGTATTATACCCATAAATCTAGACTGGTGCAACACGTGTATAAGATGAAACAAGTAAGATGGAGAGGTAAATTATTACATGATATTTAGAGATATTATTACGATAAATTCGTTTTTTACTCGCCAAATGTGGGTAAAATGTATGCTGTGTAAATAAAGTGAAATACTATAGGCTAGTCGATCACTATCTACCTACAGAAACACTGTGCATTTGTTACACATATGTAGTTAAATATATTATAAACATTTTTAAAGTTGTTAAATTAATTGGAGATTTTAATATTTTACTCCTAAAGTGAAACAGTAATCGTGAGAATAATCTTTCATTATTGATAATTGTAAAACCAACGTACCCTCTGGTGTCACTTGACGGAACTATGAAGTAATCGTCTCTTGTGCGTGTCACTGTAACGTTGTCGTTTCCACTTCTTCCCTTATTCTTGAGACAGCTGATAAGCACATGCCTCTGGTCTGTTTGAAGTATAAGTATTACCACTGTTGTTATCCTGAGTCTACCTTCCACAACACAGTTATGTTCTGTCACATGTAAATATAATACTCTTACTGGGTATTTATATCTATATTTTTATATTAATTGATACCTCTTATTGGTTTTCCAATTAAAATAGTAATCAATATGTTGTTTTCTAAATGCAATTTCTAATAAAATGTTTCTAATTTACCAAAGACCTTTCTCATGTCACGTCAAGAGATGTTATAGACAAGTTTACAAGACCTGTGGCATTAGGCGGGTTTATTTTAAAAGTATGAAGTCTTGAGAACTTAACATATCTTGAAAGATATGAACCAAATAAAGCAGGTTTGTTCATTATTCACTGCATATTTTTACAGTTAAGTTGTTTTTCTCATTTTCACCGCGAAACTTTCGCTTACTCTTCCAAGTAACAAGTTTTGAACATCAAATCTGTTTCGTCATTCTCTGAGCTGTAGATTCCTTTCTACGAATATTTATAAAAGTTAATATAAATTTATCAAAATTAAACAGAAACATGCAGCTTTCTATTCTTGAATCAATGAAAGACAGTTTCTTATGCGATATTCAGAAATAATTTACAAAACAGAACTAGATTCTTCTTCACTAAAAAACTAAGGTTGAGAGTTACACAAACTAATGTTGTAGAAAAATTAATTTCAATATTATTAAGTGCTTCATCACAAAATATTTACTTAGATACCTATATTAGTTGTATTACAGAAATATCATATCTTCTTAACTCAACATAAAACTATTAAAACTGAATATATTGTTAATTTTTGGTTCTAATAGTGAAGCGATTTACCCCACCATTACGGAAGTATTCCCATGTAATATTACTACATTCTATTAGAAGTGGAACTACAACTTAATCTACATGCTGTTTACCTCAGTAACGTCATGTGAAGTCCCTACACTGTATTACTATGTTAATTAATATTTGTTAAAAGGTGTTCCGAAATCTTACCAAATCATTAGAATCAATATCTTTTAAAATAATTATAATTTACTCATTCTGATCTATTTCTGTCTTCATGTAAACACGCAAACTTAATGCCTTTTACTGTTAATACCAAAAAATACATTTATTATCAATGCTGGTTTGATGAAAATATTAAAGTAAATAAGTTAACTGTATTGTTTAAATGTAGTTACATATTTCATACTTTTTTAAGATTTTATTCCCAAACAAGTCTGATGTAACTAGTAAATTTTCTTTTTATTTCTTAATAATCTGTTTATTACTGTTATTTGTTGATAGCCTAACACCTAAAATGTTGCGTACAACTTGTTGGACTTGCGGCTGATAATAACAAACAATTCTTTCTAAGGTTATATTGATAACTTTTGTTGCCCTGAATCTGTCAAGCTTTCTTTTCTGCTAATAAACGATATAGTTCTTGGTGACTGTTACCAAGGAAAACGTTTAAAGTATTAACTCGAGGATTCATAGTGTTTAACAATTGTTGTTGAAGTAATTCTAAGAATACTGAAATCAAATAAGTTATATTCATGCGTTTATTTATATATTAATTTGTTTTCTTCAGCAAGGAACGAATTTCAATAAAAAAATAAATAACCACTTTGTTTCTTCAGTAAAAAGGGATAATTATTTTTTGTCCTAATGAAAAGTGTTTTAGATTATTAAAGATGATTAAAGGACTATTCATATAAATCCAACAAACTACTTACTTTTTATCAGTATATCAAGCCTACTTTATTTATTTGCTCTTTGTATAAACATTTATAACATCTTTTTACTGTGAAATGTCATAATAAATATATTTGTCCACGTTATTCCAAAACAAACAAATCTTTCCATCTGCAACTAACACTTTATCTTGTTAGGTCTTATGTCCTCGTGAAAGTCCCATAAGGAATTGCACTAAGTAGTAGGACTGTTTTTCTAGTTCGAATATATTGATTAAAGATGGAATACAACTTGTGATTTACATTGCATCTCATCTACCAAAATAAGCACCTGCGTGTGCATGTTCCAATTTTCGCACTGCTCGTGTATCTACCAAAATTAAGCATCATAACGCGCAGCTACTAAACTCAACACCTTCGCTTGCAGCTACCAAAATGAGAACATTCTCACTCTTTTAACAAAATAAGCATCTGCACGTGTATCTACCAATATAAGCACAATGCACATTTGGCTTTTACGTATATTATATATCACGAACTTGGTCGTACCAATAAACAGGGAAAATGAATAACAAATAAACTGCTTTTACAAGTTATGGAACAGAATGTAATTCATGTATATATTTTTAGCGACACTAACAAATTTACTTTCGAAAATCGTCACTTGATAAATAATACATTGTAGTATTCACTCTTCTTACTGAGAGATAGCTTAGACTATTACTAGAATGTGTAATGTAGATGACTGATAAAATGAATAATTGCAGAATAGAATAAGACTTCCTAATGTAATATAGTCGTATGATTGTTCTTAGTTATTATTAGAAATCCTGTTAAAATTTCGAAAGATGGAAATTCATTAAGAACATAAATTAAATTTTAAGTAAACAAGAAACCTTAGTAAGATAGATTTTACAATCACACTGTATGTTTAA
Organism: Tachypleus tridentatus; assembly: GCF_004210375.1. Classification (NCBI taxonomy): domain Eukaryota; kingdom Metazoa; phylum Arthropoda; class Merostomata; order Xiphosura; family Limulidae; genus Tachypleus; species Tachypleus tridentatus. Next base: position 65,468,188 of record NC_134830.1, read on the forward strand.
AATGTAAATGTTTTGGTTATATAAAGTTATACAGCTTGATAATATTCAAAATCATAAATAAGAAGACGAGAAGTTTTGGATTATTATATCTGGTCTTTCATGATTTTAACAAATAATTTTTTTACATAATTAGTTCTGTGAAAGTATAATTGAGAACACTCTAAAACGTTATTTAACAGAAGAATATGAACAACTAGTATCAAATAAAGACTTAACGGCAATTATGACTTGCACGTTTTTTGAAAATCTTGAAAATCGTAGAGAAAGTTGGAAGTGGTTTTATAATAAGAGTTTGTTTTAGTTTTTTTTCTTTAAAAGACAATGTTGCTCTTTGAATCAAGTGTTGGCAGTTGTTTTCTTGGTAACAGACATGTATTTCTTGTTCAAGAGATATTTTTTCTCTATAATGTAATTTTAAAATGCAATTTGTTGATTTTCTTTTAGATTGAGATGTGGATCTTATTGATAATGTGTTTAGCAGGTTGGCCCGGCATGGCCAAGTGTGTTAGGCGCGCGACTCGTAATCTGAGGGGCGCGGGTTCGCGCCTGCGTCGCGCTAAGCATACTTGTCCTTCCAGCCGTGGGAGCGTTATAATGTGACGGTCAATCCCATTTTTCGTTGGTAAAAGAGTAGCCCAAGAGTTGGCGGTGGGTGGTGATGACTAGCTGCCTTCCCTCTAGTTTTACACTGCTAAATTAGGGACGGCTAGCACAGATAGCCCTCGAGTAACTTTCTGCGAAATTCCAAAAACAAAACAAACTTTTTAACAGGTATTTACACGTAAATTCTGTCAAGTCACCCAAACACACTTACATTTGAAAGGCACTTTGTTTATTTTAAGAGATTCGTACTTCAAATAATTATATTTTGTCACAAAACATGCTTACCTTTATTTTAGATGTACAGTGTCTATTAAAAATTATCACTTGTTACAAAATTTTTTAAATTTGTTTTTTGCCAAGAAGTAATTTATATTTAGATGACATGAAAGTCTAATTACATCTTTAATTATCAATCACTTAAAAAAACAGAAAAAAATGTGTTTCACATTACATGGCTGAGTGTATGAAAGATAATGAAGTATATTTTAAAGAGACATGCCATACTATTTTTATGTGTATTCTGATGGGCCCAGTGAGCCTCTGTAGTAAATTAGGTGAAAGTCCACCCCACCTGAAGTGGTGAAGTAGTGGAAAAAACACCCATTAAACTGTATAAAGGAAAATGTAAAGATGAAAACTTGTTCGTACCCTCTTCATGGACTTATCGATCCTCAAACGTAATTTTATTGAAGACCCACCCACATCCTGATAATTAATTACATTAGGATACAACATAGTTACATAGATGAATATTATCAAGATAAGAAGTTTTCTAAAGAATCCTTTGAAACTAGTTTAGATAACATTCATTTTTATTTAGAAAAGAATCAACGTAGGACCAGTTGTAGCTCGTGTAATTGGGGCAAGATACCACAATATGATATATGGGGTGAATCGTCAATGTGGTTAGTAGAATGGGCAGTATTATGATTAATCATCACATTACAAAGCCCCCACGGGTGAAAGGGCGAGCATGTTTCGCGCGACGGGAATGAGAACCCGCCTTACGTGTTGCCCACCTTAACACGCTTGGCCATGCCGGTCCAAGTAAAAGAAGTATGACCGTAATCGTCAAAAGTTGTAATGTCAAAGAAGCATAAGTTTCACGGTTTTTTTTTTTTTATTTAACGTTGCTGGTCCAATATGTTAACGTTGAATAGATTAATATCTAGTAGTTTGGTAGAATACTGCAAATGTGTGTATACGCTTAATGTATACGCTTCAAACACGACATTTTGTTCTTATTGCCTCGAAGAATAGGTTTTGTCTCTCTTGTTGGTCGTTGCAGTTGATTGGAAATAATTTACCTCATTATTATAACAACTGGAATTATAATAATGATTATATCCTCAGTGCTGAGAGAAAAGCTCTTCTTAACTATTTCTGTTTACAGTTTTACATCAATTATCTATGTTAACGAATTTGGTGTATTTGTGCACTTTATTCTTTACGTCTAACATTTTATGTGAAGATGATTCTTTTAAACAAGTAAATAATAACGTAGTATTAACAATTTAGAGATTAAACAATATCTTACAACGCCTCTAATGCTTATGTAACTTAGCAGGTTGTGGTTTACGTTTCCTGAACATGAATCTATACACAGAAAATAAGACGCACCTAAAATCTGCTGGACTACGATGTGTGGTCTCCTTCATGGAACGCTGCGAAACCGCAACTGAGCTTGGAGTAACTCTCCTGTCATTGGTCTATATGTTTCCAATAGACAGTTACTTAAGTTAATTAGCAAAATGTGAATAATAAAAAACTGAAGACTCTTACAGTAAACAACGTTTCAATTTTTTTAATCTGCAAAAGAATAAATGTGTATGTACATATGTAGTGTCTATAAGTAATTATTGACTTTTGACCTACCTCAGCTTAAACACATTTTAATCTTTCTTAACTAGCATCAAACAAATACAAAATTTATTTTTCTTTTAAAAAAATATACAAACAAAATAGTGTTAAAAACACCCAAAAGCTTCACGCAATAGTGCGTACGAAACCCCAAATAGTTGATTGACACAACTGTTCGTGAATAAAAAGGTTGTGTGTGTTTCAAGACCCGAAGATTGAAAAGTTTTAATACACTTAATTCTTACAAGTAATTTCATTGTCTAGGTAAAGATCTCATTCACACCAAACCTGCTCACTATGGAGTCGTTATAATATGGTGGTAAATTCCGCTATTCCTTGGTGAAAGAGTAGCCCAAGAGTTCGCGGTAGATGGCAATGACTAGCTGTCTTCCCTCGAGAGTTACATTGTTGAATTTGGTAGGGCAAGCGCAGATAGTCCTCGAGTAGCGTTGCGCAAAAATTCAAAAGAAACATTTCAAACTTGTCGAAAACTACATTTCACTTTCACCACAATTTTCAACTCGTAATTCAACCTCTGAGTTTAAATTATACTCTTATTATACTCCAGTAAAGGAACATGGGAGTTGTCTGAGAAAAAAACATTATAACATTTCACATTGATAGTCAAAACTAGAAGTTAATTTTGATGTATGTAACATGTGTTTATTGAACAAAGAATTTGTTCTTCTGAGCTATTTTATTGTCACGAAAGTGAATTCATGCGATATTATAATGTCAGTGTTGTGGATAATAATAAAAGGACGTGGCTAGATGTATGTGACTGCCATAGATTAAAAAAAAAAGATCCTACTAACCAAGAAATTTTGCATCTATGGTGTGTAAACCTTGAGGGACTGCACCAGCATATTATTATTTATGTAGTTTACGTACTAGAAATGTAAAATCAAATGCCTAAAAAACAAAACTGGGAAAACTTTTCCTTTTTGAGTTCACTTATTGATAAATTATATTTTATTATTCTTTACAGCTTTTACAGCAGTAGATGAAAAATTGTATTAAAAATTGCTGATTTCAAAATGTGTGGCCCATATTAATAAAGTAGGTTTTCATTGTAATGATAATGTTGGTCATATAACAGAAAATACATTAATTGTTAAATGATTTAACTTTAAAATTGTCTCAATATTTTTATTTTCTTGATAATTATTAAATTATAATGGTGTGAGGAAATTTATCACCCAATACTCTTGACAGAGAAGATCGAAAGAATAAAACATCCCATACATAACAGCAGAATTCATGTGTATGATGATTTGAAATATTTTTATTCACATAGAAATGTTGTTCGTCTTATTAGCTAATATAATATTTAAGGAACTTCGAAAACAAAGTAATTTTTTCGAGTTTAGTGTCAATAATAGCAATATTAGCAGGCACGCTATTAAAAAGTTAAACAGTAAAAAATTAATTTCAGTGATGACGAGAAACCCACTTGTTGAGAAATTTATATGCAAAAACGTTGTTCGCTCTTCTATGTAAAGTGTTTTCTCAGCCCAAACGAGCCGTTTTTGCATATAAAAATTAATTTCAATTAGTAGCTTTCGAAGAATAATATATTAAAGACATAAATATGAATTATAAGTTATTTTATTTTATTCATTTAAAATTATCAAAGTAGACGAACAGTATTTAATATAGATATATGTACGTTTCACATTTTAACCTAACAACAACTCTATTATTGTTTTTAATTTCTTGATATTTTGAATATGACGTTAGAGTTTTTACCTTCAATTGCAATAAGTTGCTATTGTATATATAATATAAATACGTAATTAAATATAGTTCGTTAAAGTAAATACGCCTGATAGTATAACTTGATTTTAACATAAACAATTTTTTTAAATATATAAGTTATCATATTAAACGAGGCTTCATTATAGTCGTTACCTTACAGTTAATTAGGGTGGACTAACAAGAACAATAGCAGATAATAACTTTTGTTAAATGATGCGAAAAGTATGAAAACCAAAGGGTATGGAATTGTATTGTAATCGAAAGTTATAATTTAAAGTGAAAAATATACATTTTTTCTACTTTAGTTGTCGAACGATATTTCAGAAGATATTTCAGTGTATCTTTCAAAAATTAACCTTCTAAAGTACGTTATCGTAAAAAGAGACGAATTGGAAATAGTTATAGAAATAGAGATTGAGACGTTCTCTTTAAAGGTGTAGAAAAGTTTAAATTGTACACAAACAACAATTTAGATGACCGCGAAACAGGAAGATATCAGTAGTAGTTGTGGTGGAATGATATCTTAGCATAAGAAATTCCTATGGAACAATCAGAAAAGAGCATAATATTCTGTTACGAATATCCCTCAGATTACAAACTAAAAGGTCCAAACACGGCCAAAGTAGTTGATTGTTTTTGGTGAGTAATTAAACAAGATATTTATAACAATATTTCTCAGTTGGTTAATAATAAACTGTGTGACAGCATATTGAAATCCAGAAATACCTGATAAATCTTTTAAATTGACGACACCTTTTATCAAGTTTGTTCTATTTAATCTGTCAACCACAGTGAGAACAAGACACATGATTTAATATTTCTAAATGTTAGTTATTAGTTTATGAATAATCAGTTTTTGAAAAGGAAGTTATAAAAACGTGTATTTAGGTTTTCAGATTTAAAATGAGTTGATTAAGAAAAGTGTATTATTAGTGTTCCCCCTCCCCCACGGACCCAGAAGAAGAATATAAATAATGAAGAAAGTGACTTAACGACAGAAAATGAGTTAGTGTAACTTAGAACTAGCGATATATCTAAATCTCTAAATGTATTTCTTGGTCTATTTAGAGAAAGAATAAGTGTGAAATTACAAGTAAACAATATGAGACATAAAAACACATTACCGAAATAATGTATAACATGAGATAAATCTTACAGTTTCAGAGGAAGAAAAGGTGCAGGTCCAATTAGTAATAAACTTGTTATGCAAATATTGTTGTTTGAAAAGAATGAAAAGCAAGAATGAAGCTGAAAAACAATAAAATAAGCTCAGGGCATGTGTGTTTAATTCAGCGGAGGTTTATTGTAAATTGCACTTTTATTTTGATCGGAGTGTCAGTTTGTAAATTTGTTTCACAAGAACTGAGAATAATCATTTATCAAAATTGAATTGTTTTTTACTTTTTATTTAAACATAGAGGTTACTTTACAATTTGAGTAAATAATCCATCTTTATAAAAGAGATTTATGAGTATAACTGTATTAATCATTTGAATCTGATATACTCACAGTTTTGTCATAAATATAACCCCAGACAAGAGTTCCAACTGAATACATTCCACCAGAAACAATAAATATCAGTCCAACAACCGATGGTGCTAGACCAAACTGCACGAAATAAACATACAATAATTCAGAAAATGACAAAACTCGTATTTAATAATATACTGTTTGATTTTAGTTTGATATTACAATGGTGCTCGCTAATGGTATTACGTCTTTTGGATGTAGCTTTTCGTAAGAGAACCAAACAAAGAAGCAGTCAGTATACAGGCAACTTACTTTCTACGTCAGTGGAAAATTAAAAATTACGATGGAAAAAATAAAATCTAATTGATGTTAATGTAAACCGATTTTGTAATACGACTTGACTGTTTGATGTTTTCAGTATGATGTCTCCATTGCGATACCATGGATTTTATGGAACACAAAGAAACAACTGAATTTAACGTACCTGTCTGACGTGAGGCTCCAAAGTAGCGTCATTAAAACCCAGGATAACGAAGGCTGTTCAGACATTTATCGTTGCCACAATAAACGACGGGTTCAGAATAGTCTTTAAAGCTTCACCTTTGTTTTCTTGAGTAGCATATTCTGTTTCAACATAAGAAGAACATAAAATCTAGTGTAACTGACTAAGTTGTAAATAAAATACTGTGAAATAACATATTGATAACAGAGAATTTCTAAATCTTATCAATGAAATGAAAGTGGATCTAAACAACTTATAAATGTTATTAAGTTTGCTTTACAAACCTGTTTATGCATTAACTCAGTCAAACAACCACAATTTAGAATCTCATGACCGAGAAGTGCGACATAAATGAGTCAATTACAATAAAATTTTAGTTGATAGCGAAGCTTAATTTATATCACCTGTGTCTGGTAACAAGAAGAACATGATTGCAGATAAACACAAGAAAACCATTCCAATGAGGAAAAACGGTAACATGTTACCTCCAACCTGGAAATCAGAATAACTAATATTGAAAATAAATTAACTAGTTTTGTACATATACATACAATATTTTTTCTAAGTTCTATTATTTTATCACTTATGCTATTAATAACTTTATTAATAACTCTTCTGCTATTCAAGAACATGGTATTTAGTAAGTATCCATTCGATTTCTTCTGTACTTCAGTTGTCAAGAGTATATATTCTCGAAGCACGAACTGATATGTAATGTCTGTAATGACTAAAAAAGATTGATGTGAAAGTGTTGGAAGAATTGGACACTTTTCTCTACCATGTTTTGCCGTTTTATTGTTTTCAGTATTAATAACTTTATTGAGTACCATAAAGTATAATTTTATGTCATTGTTTTAAACTTGTTAAATACAAGTATCGGTTGAATAAATACATTTATAATGGTATAAAGTTAAATTATTGGAAGGACTTGAGCTTAGTTTCAATTCTTGATATGTAATAACTCAGATAGAAGAGAAAATTATCTGTGTTCAATTTTAAAACCACATTTCATAACTCGAAAAGAGACTTGATGTTCGAAAATTATCTTACAACTAGTGATATCCGAATTTACTGCTTACAAATGTCGAAAATGCTTAGTAACTTAATTTCTTTTACAAGTAATATTAGGAACATATTTACCTCATAGAGGGCGCCTCCAATAGCAGGTCCAAGAGTGATACCCAAACCGAATAACATTTTACTGGTGGCCTTTAATAGTGAGACCATTATTATTGCAGTTATATTTTTAGGTTAAGACATTAAAATGAGCATCCCTTTTAACACTGTATATCTTAAGAAATACAATATGACACATAATTTGGTTACGTTTCTTTGATTCTTGAGTGCCAGTAACAGTTTTTTTTAATTTCGCAGATAGCTTCTCGAGGGCTATCTGTATTAGCCGTCCCTAATTTCGCAGTGTAAGGCAAGAGGGAAGGCAGCTAGTCATCACCAACCACCGCCAACTCTTGGGCTACTCTTTTACCAACTAATAGTGGGATGGACCGTCACATTATAACGCCCCGCGGCTGAAAGCGGCATGTTTAGCACTACGGGGATTGGAACCTGCGACCCTCAGATTTTATTGCATTAGTTCTAGTTACGTATTTATTTAGAACTTAAGTTAATATTTCTTTTACTCTTACATATGTGTTCTTAGATAGGGTTCTGTATACCCTATACAAAGAAATTTAATGTGGGAGGAAGACGTAAATATCCCAAGTAAACACCAATTTCATTAGTTAAACCCTGAATACTCTATTCAGGTAGTGTCTATAGGTGTGGGTCTGAAACGAGAAAGAAAACATAGATGGTTGAAATACCACATATTCATGATTACAAATGGAATACGGATCAAGATGGGTGCGACATGAATCATGTGTTTCTGCTAACGTTAGAAGTTGCTGCATCAGTGTGTTTTTTCTATTGAGAATAAAATTTTTTTCGTTTCTGTTTCTTTTTTCAAACAATGATAGAATTTAATGACTTCGGGTTTTACTTGATTTATAACAAAGATGTTACATAGTCAGTAGAAGTCTAAACTTTTTTGTGTATGCAACCAATGTGATGTGTTCCAAATAACCACTTGACTACCTTATTGTAATACATGATTGTACGCGAGTTGCTTGAAAACTAAGTCGCAAGACATCTTCGTTTAAATTGTCTTGATAACGTTTTGCAATATTGTTTTGTTTACTTTTAGTGATCAGCGCTCTGTTTTTGTGGTTGGGTACGTTTTGTACGTCGGTGTAATCTTGATATGTTTTGAAATAGAATATAAGTATGCTATTTTTTCCATTAGTTCTCCATGCTGTTTAATAGGCTTATTGATCTACAATGTGCACGAGGTTTAATTTTGTTATTCTGTGACGACAGTGGTTTTCAGTAGGGGATAAGTATCCAGTTTTAAGTGATAGATTACGTGACTCAGTTAAATATGATATATATTTGCCTTGCATGATTTGTTTTGAGTTTCGAGCAAAGTTAAACGAGGGCTTTCTGTGCTAGCCTTCACTAATTTAAGAGTACAGATAGATGGTAGTAGTCAACACCACCCACCTCCAACTTTTTGGGCTACTCTTTTACCAATGAATAGTGGAATTGACCATCACTTTATAACGCCTTCATGGCTGAAAGGGTGAACATGTTTGGTTTGACGGGGATTCGTGCCCACGACCCTGCGATTACGAGAGGAATGCCTTAACCACCTGACCATGCCGGTTCATATTTGTCTGGAATTTTGCTTTTATTTTGTTTGTTGTTAAGTCTTTAAGCGATGGTCTTGTTAATCATAATGAGATATGCATTGAAATGTATACCATGTCTGTTCAAGGCAATCCAATCATAAAATATATGTGTTAAGTCAAGCCATGGGTCTAATGGTTAAAGCATTGGGCTCGGGCCTGGCATGGCCTAGCGCGTTAAGGCGTGCGCTTCGTAATCTGAGGGTCGCGGGTTCGCGCCAGCGTCGCGCTAAACATGCTCATCCTCCCATCCTTGGGGGCGTTATAATGTGACGGGCAATCCCACTTTTCAGTAGTAAAAGAGTAGCCCAAGAGTTGGCGGTGGGTGGTGATGACTAGCTGCCTTCCCTCTAGTCTTACACTGCTAAATAAGGGACGGCTAGCACAGATAGCCCTCGAGTAGTTTTGTGCGAAATTCCAAAAAAACAAAAAACAATCATTGGGCTCGTAACCTACGTGTCGCGATTTCAATTTTTAAAACCGAAAATGCTCTTATTTTAAGCTACTTCCCAATTTTTGATGACAACCAATATCTTTAGATTCGTCGTCGTGATTTTGATAAGATTCCTTCCCTCTCATCTGTCACTTAATGAAGGCAACATCAATGAGAAAACAAATAAGGTATAACTGTCTCAGTGACGATTACGGAATTGTTTTCTATGGTTTCACATTTCAAGTGGTTGTTTTGTTGTAGCAGAAGAAATTAGGAAAATATTCTCAATCAAAACAACTTCAGGAGTCTTATACATGTATATCTCTAAAATTCTTTAGAATACTAGACATACAGTTGTTTCAACGTTACTTCAGTAGACAATGCGTTATTACAACTGTTTGGTAATTTTCATTTGTGCAAAATAAAGTAAGAAATAAATTCACACTATCGTTTTCAATTTTATTAATTTTTAAGAAATATTTATTTTGCGTGTATTCTCTCATTCGTATTGTGGATATATTTGTAATATAAAAATGGGTGAATTGTTTTTGATATCCATGTTTTAAAGAGTTGTGTATAAGAAACATGTTTTTTTTTCTACGTTTTGCACAAAGCTACAAAAGAATCTTTGTGTGATTTCTAAAAACGGGTATCTAATTAAGGATTGTAGTGTTATAAGTACATAGACACACCGCTAAACTTGTGGGTTTCATGCCAATATCAACAGAAAAATTAGTTTTACGAAACTCCAAATGAAGTGTAAAATGTAATAAAAACTACAAATTTAAATACTTTAGTTTGTGAACAGAAATATAACTTCGAAGCTGTCACTTGTTATTAACAGACATCGTCTTGATATTTTTATATCCGTTTTCTCAAAAATCAATTTAATTAGAATTTATCAAATAAAATCTCAAATAATAGATTTTCATATCACTAATGAGGCTATATTTTTTAAACTATCAGTTAATCATAGATTATATGGTATTTACAGTAATATTGTAGATTTGAGATTCTAAAAAGAAATTATTCTTACCAGAGCTGTTGAACGATATTTATTAAATTCGTTGGCAATGAAGACATAGCCCAGAGTAAACAGAGATACTGATCCAATAGCCTGAACAATCCTTCCCATAAATGATAATCCAATAAATGTAAGTCCAGGTGGAGTCTTTGTTAGAGTGGTGAAATATAGTAGTAAATTGTGGATTATAAAATATATTTTGCATGTAACCCTAACACGAAACCGTTCGAACGTTCCTCGCAGTGCCAATAACAAAACATCTCTCTCTTGTTGCAGTGTCAGACGGTTTGGTGAGTGCATGATGCTCATATATTGTTGAGTTATTATTGTATATTTCTTTTTCATTTTTATACAATTTTATATGGTTTAAAACAATTTTTCTTCCACTATTTTCTTACTTAGCCATTTGATTGAAAATTAACATTTTTATTGCTCAATTACTAACATTTTTTCAAATGGCTGAAATTTAGAGAGTAAAGTAAATAACATGAGAATGTGTACTCGAAAATTATATGCTTTTTTTATATTTGTTTCTTTCTTTTTTTAAAGCTATTTAATCTGATACTTTTGAATGTTATCCATAAAATATTAAAGATTATTTACCACAGTAGCCAGATACAAAAATTCATACCCTGAAAAGCATTTTTAATTAATTACGAAACCTTTTGCATTCAAGTGGATTTAGGCGAAATGATAGAAATAAACACCGTGTTAGACATGTTGCTTTACGTACAGCAGTTGGGAAGATGAATATTAAAAGAATATTAAATTAAGTTCGCATAAAACATTGCTGTTTTAAAGAAAACATGTAACTTTTTGAAGAAGCAGAAGTTGCAGCACCAAACGTATGACGTAGGTGATTCCTTGTTGTTTTGTAGAATTTTTGTGTAAAACTACGTGGTTGGCTACCTCTGTCATTAATATACAATTAAAAGAGTAGACTGAAAGCAGTTAAGAAAAACAGCCACTTCTAACATCTGAGCTACGATCCTGCAATTGGTAAAACTGATCACAACAGCTGCGTGTAATTGTCACGTTGACTGTAACCAAAAGTTCATGTAATAGTAGTCTCCTTTTAAACTGACATGTTTGTTGAACCAATTTCGTATTTATCAGCTCAGTTTAAAAATATGTTGCATATATTTTAATTCTTTTTATGAAAACAACAGATGTTTGTGTGATCACCCCAAGTACTAGACGCTGAATGAAATTATCAAAGTACAATTGTGATACATTCCATCCACAGAGTTTTATAATGATTATGGATGGTACGTGAACAGTTCATTTGCATATTTATAATCCTATATAATAGAAGTTAGATAACTATCATGTTGGTAATTATCCATATTGATTTTCTAAAAACTGATGAAACCATATAATAAAATATGTTTGTCTTATCTGGTGGTAGAGGAAGCGCTGTAACGTGATCGTCAATTCAAATATTATTGGAAGTATACAAAGAACTGGAGGAGGGAATTATTGGCTGTTTCTTTTTCTTTAATATTTAACCTATAGCTCTGGAGTAGTTTTACGCGAAATTCAAAGAATAAAAAATATGTTTTGTTAATAAAAGTCGTTCTTCTTTCTTTATTTATCTTCATTTTTATTTTGATAAAAGAAAAAGTGAAAAATAAATTTGCCCTAGAAAAATCGTAGCACAACCGCTTAAACATAACCCCGAGATTAATAAAAATTCTAGTGAGATCTTTGATACCTACAAATTAAAAAAAAAAAAACTTTTAGTTAAAAGAAACATTTACATAGATGGCGATTAACCATTTGTAACCATTTATACATCAATTATGTGATAGAAAATTCTCTGTGATAAACGAATGTTCTTAGATAAGGCGTCAATAAACCATTCAACGAATCGATTATGAAGGTAATAACGTAGTGATATAAAAAACAATCACTCAAAGACACCGAATTGGCAAAGTCAGATAATTTAGAATAATAGCTGTGCATCTTCTCAGTGTCAGAGTGCATCTGGGTAAGTATCATTAGCGTGCAATTTTAAAACACTAAGTTATTTGAAGCAAAGAGTGTTGTAAGAAAATATCACAAATAGCTCATGAAGGTAAACTTTTATCATCACATAGTCTTTGAAAAAGTTTAAGAACCGCCAGTTCTGCCCAATAAATAGTTGGGTTGAAATCCATTTGTGAGAAAATAATCATCCGGTACGGATTATTCTCTATTTTTCTGGTACTGTTTCAAATTCACTATTAACAACTTATTATTATTTGTTTACTTCATAAAAATATCAGGCTTATTAACCAGACAGTTAGAAATCCGTGATGCTGTAACCAATTAATAGAAATTATTTAAATTACTAAATTAATGCGTTTTACTGTATATTATCGAATTTTAAGCTCCACGGTGTCTTTGTTGTCCACCTGTGATGTAATTGACCATAGTTACTTTTAAAAAATAAACAAAATGCTAGAAATTTACTTCAAATTATGAAACCATTTTAGGTGAATATTATACATTAGTGTTAAATTGTGTTACAAATTAAACGACAAATATTATAATGGCTTTATCGGAATAAAGAAATGAATGTATTTTTTCGAAAACGAAAAGAAAGAAACGATAAAGATAAATTACATCTAACAAATTAATTATGTGATTAAAAATGTACGTAAAAATAATTGAAAATAAGGGGCAAGAAATATAATATAGTTTTATTTTTACACTTGATAAACAAACTTTTACTGAAAGAAAAAAATGAATCGAATGAATGCAGAGGATGAGTACAAAATGTTAGTCAAAATAATCGACTGTTAAATAATAATATAAGGATATAAAAATTTTCTCGTTGAATTGCGGTTGGTAGACGGTTTTTCTGCATAAAAATAATTTGTTTTTTCATGAGAATGTTCAACTAAAAGAGACCATCAGAAATCTAGTTATGGAGTCACTGTTATACGTTTATTTTTAATACTTACGATTGTTTTAATGTAGTTTACTTTCTTGGAGATGACGAAATTAGCAAGTCCCTCATTGTTTCGAACTTTGTAGAAGATTCTTAAGAGTAAGAATCAATAATATTTGTTTTAAGATAACGCGCTTGAACATTCTTGAAATTTATACAAAATCGTGTGATTCATATAAAAACAGTCAGCTGAGAAACAGTAGAAACAGTGGTACTATTGGACAGAAACAGTCAGTTACCTTTTGGCCTCGTAACTAACAGAAACGTTCACAGATATAGAGCCTTGTAAACTGGTCAACTTCTATAAATTACTCAGAATGTTATGACTTCAACGAGGATATTAATTATCTCATAAGTAAAAATCAGCTGATGAGCGGCGTAAGGACAACCGTGCTGGCTAGCTTTTGAGAGATTCGACAGTACCAACTCATAATTAATTTGGACATTGTGAACCAGGATAAATTATTGATAAAATCTTCAGTTCTATACTGGATATAAGCATCGATATTGACTGTCAATTTGTAAAATAATTCTTTGAAAACAATAATTTGTAATAACTATTAGTATTAACCGTTATTGTAAATTATATTGTCTATTTTGTGTTTCTATAATAAAATATATTTCTGTTTAAAAAAGACTGTCTTGTTACGAGTACCATAAAGTTCATTGATATTAACAGTTAATTAACTTCTAAATTGAATATTCAAATTTTCGGTTATTTAAAGTTATAACATTTTAACAAACTTAACATAATCAATCGCACACTAACTTATGCGAAATAAATTATATTACGAAACATATCATAGTGCCTTCGGCTATTATGTGATTTTTTGATTAAATATTTGAAATTGTTTTGTTGAGATCCACTGAATTTTACAGAAGTAAAATAATTAAATTTTTACTTTAATTTTTTTCTCGTTTTTGTAAAAAAATGTTTTATATCTTTCTACACACTGTTATTGAAAAAGTATCTTTATCTCGTCTACTTTTGCTGATTGTCTGCAATTGGTATCTATTGCAGCTATAAAACTTAGTTTACCATCTAACTCGATGAGCTCTACAGTAACAAAACAATAATTTAAACAATTAACTCACCTTTATTTTTTTTTCAATGGTACTCACCATTTTGGAAATAAGTGGAGAAACTAAAAATTTAATCAAAGAAGACACTCCGCAAAGAAGTCCGTACTGTGTTGACGTTACATTTTTTCTTTCTGTCTGAAAATGAAACGTTTTTGGTTATTATCAAATCTCAGATCTCAGAAACAATCTCACCAATCATTAATTTAATAACTTAGTTGTAGTTTTGTAGCTGATCAATAAAGGAAACAATTAAAATTTCCACAAAAATGAAATGTTTCAGATTTCACTAAAAAAATTACAAAGAAGAAGGAATATGTTTAAAATATAAAGCAATCGTGTTCCTATTTACACAATAATATTGTTAGGTTCTTAAAAGAACGAGAACATTATACAGCAGCATTGTCTCATTTGGAATTATGTTTAAATTTTTATTCAGAGAAAAAAGCAAAACCAAAAATCGTAGACAAGATGTGGCAACATACAATGCTGATTTTCTGTCATGCATCCAGTTTATTATCTTGAAGTTAATGACGGCTATTTTAGATAATTTGTCTTACAGTATTAATTGATGACAAGGACGTTTTACGTTTCAATATTATCTTTATACAAGTACGTGATAGTTATTGTATTTAAAGACATCGTATTATTTTAACACCCGACCTGAGGTCATCTATTTCTTATATTGTTCAGTTATCTTTCTTCCCTTTTGTCTCAATGACCTGCTATGACCAAATGATGAGACAATCCCACTATGAATTGGGAAAAAAAGACGCCCAAAAGTTGGTTGTGGGTGGTGATGATTTTCTGCCTTCCCTCTTGTCTTTTTTTATTGAATTAGGGATGGCTAGCTTCGATAGATATCGTTTAGATTTGTGCGCAAATAATAAAGAACGATAACAGTCTAACAAACCATTTTGTTTTATGGTGTGAAAGTGGCAAGGTTACGGACTTGTAACGCTTAAATACTAGATTTGTCACGCAATAGAACGTGGTTTTGAATACTCTTATTTGCATGAACAATTCTAATTGCTATTTATCTTTAGTTATACTTTTATTCCATTCTTGAGAATTACTGATAGAGGTTAAATATAATTGGTAGCTTATCATTACTGCTGTGTAGAATATATTTCTGCATATTTTTCCCTTTTTCTGTTACATAGAACCTTATTTCTAGTTTTATCCTATTTTGTGTTTTAATCATGTGCGACATTTTTGTTTTTGATTTAGTTGTCTGAATTGTGTACTTTACCTCCATCAGTTTAATTAGAAATGAAGAAAAACACAAGTACCTCTTTAGGGAAGAAGGAAAAAAAAAGAGCGTTACAACTGGCCTGACAGGTGAAAGCGAAACTGATTTGGGAGAAAATTAGAGCCTGACATTTCGTAATCCAGCGCTTTCGTTCGTTTCTAAGATCATGGCTTATAAAAGGAGATGATTGTGATTGATAAGACAAATAGTTTTCATCTTGATCAAACAAACTTTCCGAATTTTCATAATTAGTATAAGAGTTAAGTTTCAATATGTCAGTTTTTTTGAACATTTCTTTCGGAAGTGTTCGATTCCAATGGGTTAAACTTGTTCCCATAAGTTGCTGAAGAAATAGTTTCTTTCTTTTCTGGTCTCAAAGGTGAATAGCCGATTTCACAATATTCCGATACAGTTTCATATGTTGCTGACACGGAAAATGACGTCATCATTTGGAAAAACGAAGAAGCCAAATATTCATCCCAGTCATAATGACAACGCAAATGCAAATTTAATCTCAACAGGTGATTAATTTGTTAACGTTCGTAGGAAATAATTATTTCAGTTTAAATTTCATTTTATAGCATATAATAGTTTGTGATACACGCAATCAATGTTTTTAGTAAAATAATGTTATGTTATGAATTACTGCATCGTTAATGAAATGAGGTCGTCACTTAAGCTATAGTAAGGAACACAAATATACGTCATATAGATTAGATAGTTTGTGAACCTGACGATGACCGAAGAAGGTCGAAACGTTGTTCGCTCTTCTATGTAAAATATTTTCTCAACCCAAACGAGCCGTTTTTTGCATATAAATATGTCCTCTTGTGCGTGGCACTGTAACGTTGTCATTTCTACTTCTTCCCCTATTCTTGAGAAAGCTGATAAGCGGGTGTTTCTTATCTGTCTGAAGTATAGGTATAACAACGGTTATTAACGTGATGCTACCTTCCATAACACAGACATGTCTGTCACATGTAAATAATTCTCTTATTTGGTATTGATATCTATATTTTTAAAATTAATGAGAACTTTTATTGGTTTTCCAATTAAAATAATGATCAATATGTTGTTCTCTAAATGTAATGTATAATAAAATATTTCTAGTTTATGAAATACCTTTCCTATGTCATGTCAAGAGGTGTTATAGACAAGTTTTCAAGAAGTGTGGCATTAGGCGAGTTTATTTCAAAAGTGTGAAGTGCTGAGAACTTAACATATCTTGAAAGTTAAGAACCAAATAAGCCAGGTTTGTTCATTATTTATTGCATATTATAACGGATAACTCGTATGATAATTTTCTTTGTAAACTCTTGGTTATCTCTTCTAAGTAACAAAGTTTTGATCAGCGCCTTTTGTTTCGTCATTCTCTGAGCTGTAGATGGTTTTCTACGATTATTTTTCGAAACTAATACAAATTTATCAAAATAAACCGAGACATGCAGCTTTCCATTCGTGAATCAATAAGAGAGTGTTTACAATACGATTTTCATAAATAGTTACAAAAGAAAACAAGATTCGTCTTCACTTAAAAAACTGAGGATGAAAATTAAATAAACTGATGTTGTAGAAAAACTAATTTCAATATCATGAAGTGCCTCGTGTTAAACTATTTTCTTATATACCAATATTAGTTGTATTATTGTTGCATTATTAATTCACCATAAAACTATTAAAACTGAATTCATTGTTACTTTTTGGTAATTTTCTGATATTGAACCATTTTTTACCCCTCCATCACTGCTGTACACCTGTGCAACATTACTACATTGTAATACAAGTGGAACTACAACCTAATCTGTGTACTGTTTACAACAGTAACATCATGTGAAGTCTCTATACTTAATTTTATATATTTTTTATTATTATTTAACAAAGTGTTCCTACATCTTTCCCAAATCGTTAGCATAAACATCTTTTGTTTGTTTGTTTTTTGAACTCGAGAAAAGCTAATCAAGAACTATCTGCGCTAGCCATCCTTAATTTAATAGTGTAAGACAAGAAGAAAGGCAGTTAGTCATCACCACCCACCGTCAACTCTTGGGCTACTCTTTTAACAACGAATAGTGGGATTGACCTCACCTTATAACGCCCCTACGGCTGTAAGGGCGAGCATATTTGGTTCGACTGGGCGACCCTCGGATGACGACTTGAACGCCTTAACCCACCTGGCCATGCCGGGCCATCCAACATCTTTTAAAATAATTATAATTTACTCATTCTAATCTATTTTCTATCTTGATGCATGTAAACATGCACACTTTATGCCTTTTACTGTTAATACAAATACTACATTGATTATGTATGATGTTTTCATAAAAATATTGAAGTAAATAAGTTAACTGTATTGTTGATTTTGAAAATAGTATTATATTTACGATAAAATAAACATTTTATCATGTGTTCAAATGTAGTTACATATTTGATACTTTTCAAAACTTTGTTCACAAAAACATTTGAAGTAATTGCTAAATTTTCTTTTAATTTCTTAATAATCTGTTTGTCACTGTTATTTGTCGATAGCCTTACACCTAAAATGTTACGTAACAACGTGTTCGACTTGCGGCTGATAATAACAAACAATTCATGCTAAGTAGGTTATATTGATAACTTTTGTTGCCCTGAATCTGCTGAGGCTTTCGTCTCTACTAATAAATAATACAGTTTTTAGTTTACTGTTACATTTTGAGCGTATTATTTATGCTAACGAAGAGCTTCTTTCTACCAATCAGTAGTTGCTTACAAGAAAATAGGTCCTAAATCTTTCTTTCGCTGCCAGAAAAGTCTTTAAATAATTTTACATGTTCTTCAACGGAATTCTAACTTGTGTAGAAAGAAATGTGAGTTATAATATCGCATTAACTAAACAGTTACTTTCGAAAATTATCACTTGATAAATACTGCATCATCGTATTCACTCTTCTTACTGAGAGAGTATTACTAGAATGTATAATGTAGATAATCGATAAAAATGAATGATTTTAGAATAAAATAAGAATTCCTAATGTAATATAGTCCTTATGATTATTCTTAGTTATTATTAGAAATCCTGTTAAAAATTCGATAGATAAAAATTCATTGAGAACATAAATTAAATGTTAAATAAACAAAAACTTTAGTCAGATATATTTCACAATCACACTGTATGTTTAAAACGTAAATGTTTTGGTTATATAAAGTTTTACAGCTTGACAGTATTAAGACTCATAAATAAGAACACGAGAAGTTTTGGTTTTATTATATCTGGTCTTTCATGATTTTATCAAATTATTTTTTTGACATCATATGTTCTGTGAACAGTATAATTGAGAACACTCAAAAAAGTTATTGAACAGAAGAATATGAACAGCTAATATAAAATAAAGACGTGGCGGCAATTATGACTTGCAAGTTTTTGTGAAAATCTTGAAATCGTAGAAAAAGTTGGAATTTGGTTTATAATAAGAGTTTGTTTAATTTTTTTTAAAAGAGAATGATTCTTTTTTAATCAAATGTTGACAGTTCTTGTTTTTTTTGGTAACAGACATGTATTTCTTCTTCAAGCAGTAATTTTTCTCTATAATGCAATTTTAAAGGTGAATTTGTTGATTTTGTTTGAGACTGAGATATGGATCTTTTTAACAGGCATGTAGATATTGTTAAAAAACACGTTGATCATGTTGAAAATGTTTTTAAGAGGTATTTAGATATTGTTGTTTTAATTTTTACCGATTGAGAATTGTACAGATTTTACTTTTATTTATTTATTTAAAATACTAAGGTTCTCATTTACATTTTTAGATTACAGAATATACGCAACTTTTACTGAAGAATTATCCATATGTGTCCAAATGCAGAGGTCGGGTGAACGTCAAAGGAACAGGAGAAATCACTACTTATTTTCTCTTCACAGAAAGACGAATGATGAGACGTCCTCTCATAATTCACAAGGATCTCCAGAACAATCAGAACCACCTGATGATGGAGAAAAGCAGAATGAAGATTCTTCATCAGTACTTGGGTTTTCTTAGAATAACAAACAAATTAGTTGCTGGGAAGACATGTGTCTTGATAGTGCCAACATCCCTCCTAAAACAAGAAAATTAAAAGCAAATCATGAGCATAAACATCTGTATGAAGAGTATTTATAGTGTATATCAGATTCTTTCTCGCAACAGGACTGGGAATTGTTTTCTGCAGCCTGAACTTAGTAGATATTTATTTCAAATCCGTAACTTGATACAGTATTAAAACTGTTCAGAACATTACTATATATCGTGTTCTTCGTATCCAATAACTCTAGTCATTGTAGATCATTATTTAACCAATGCCAAGGTAATTAATGGGCTACAAAATTCTTTCATTTCCTGTGCTAGTTGTTCTAAAAGTTTAATATTGTCTCGTAAACTTTTACGCTTATTGTTTCTTTTTTCAAGACAAAGGATTAGCCTTGGAATCACCAGATCAACAAGTACAAGATAAAGTAAGCACGAAAGGACTACAACAAGAATAAATTTATCTCCTCATGACTGTACTGATCAGTCAGGTTTTATTCTTTGTGTGTTTTTCTTTTAGCAAAGCCACAAAGGCTCTCTGCTCAGACCACCGAGGGGCATCGAACCCCTGATTTTAGCGTTGTAAATCCGGAGACATACCGCTGTACTAGCGTGGGGCTTATTCTTTGATAAATAGGTTCTAAATTAATGGTTCAGTGATGTATAATTTTCAACGAAGAATAATTAGTTTGTAAAACCTGACGTAAAGCTTGATGGAATCAGCAAAATCGATTTAACATGCAATAATCACGAAGATTTACTCGAATCAACTGTAAAAATCTTTCCAGAAACATTGGAAAACCTTTCAAAAGAACAAAAATGTCGAATAAAGCACTGCTTAAACACAGTGAATCAAACAGACGAAGATATTACAAAAAAACGGAGGTAAAAATGAGTTTTGTATTATCATTTACCAGAATATTTATTAAGTATCCAGGAACAAAACAGTTTTACGATGATTGGCCAACCAAACACTAGTGAAATCAAAAACAGATCACATTTCTATGTTTGTCAGAAACAACCAATGCATACAACACAAATGAGACAGTTTCATTAATTCCTTAAAGTTATAAAACTAACATATTGTAAAAAGTCGTAAAGAATGAAGAAGTTTGATCACGAAGAAGACAGAACAGTCCAGAATTTGCTTGGCAGGTTTAAACACATTATCATTTCACTGACAAACTGTATTGGTAAACAGGACGAAAATATGGATATATGCAATGACGTGGTTGCAAGAGAATTCTTGCTTGATATAAACTATATAAATACCGTTTTTTGCAAGAAAACCAATACTTCGAGAGCTTTTAGATTTAACACTGAATACAACGAGGACGGCAGATGTGAGGATGATGAGTTGGTGGAGATTGATTCTGATGGAAATTGATAAATGGATGATGGTCTTTATAAAACTAACGTAGCTTCATGCATACGTATTGGGTAAACTGGATGATTTTTCGCGGCAGTTGCATTTCAGAATGCATAATTATCACTAATATTCTCGTTTCGGTAATTTTGTGCTCTCTGAATAATTTAAATCAATTCTACACTAAATTCGGAGTGGGTTAATAGTCACAATCTTACTTCCATTTGAAAAGCACTATATGACAGAAAAACGTGTGTATACGACTTCAAAATATTTAATATAGATGAAAATAGAAACTGCAGATCTCTTCTTTACACTGAAAGAAGAAAGATATACCGTACGTATTACAATAGTAAATAAAATAATAATGATAATAGTCAAGGTTGTGATCACATAAACGTTATCACTGTCCACTGTATCAATATTCAACAATGATGACACTTCGATACGTGGGTTTGAATATGTTCATATCTTTGTCAAACAAATCATTTTTTTCAAGAGGAGATATTAATTTTATTCATTTTAAGTAGATGTAAAAATGAATACTTGAAAATAAGTTAAGTATAATAAAGAAAACACCAAGTAACTGAAATGTTAGTACAACAGAAGTACTGTATACAAGAGAAAAAGGGATCTTTAGTGCTGGAAAACTGCCAAAGAAAGTTCCTGCTTTGTGATCGAAAAGTAAAAGAAATCTGACCGTAATCGTCCGACGTTGTAATGTCAAAGAAGCATAAACTTCACGGGTTTTTATATTTAACGTTGCTGGTCCAGTATGTAAACGCAGAATAGATTAATATCCAGTAGTTTGGTAGAATCATCTAATAGTGTGCAGTGTCGTAGAGTTTGATGTATACGCTTCAAACGCGATATTTTGCACTTATTGCCTCGAAGCATAAGTTTCTTTCTCTGGTTAGTCGTTGCAGTTGATCAGACATAATTTACGTTATTATTATGACAACTGGAATTATAATAATGATTATATTCTTAGTGCTGAGAGAAAACTTTTCCTTAACTCTTTCTGTCTATAGTTTTGCATCAGTTTTCTATGTCAACGAATTTGGTGTGTTTGTGCACTTTATACTTTACGTCTAACATATGATGTCAAGAAGATTCCTTTAAACAAGAAAATAATAATATAACATCAATAGTTTAGAGATTAAACAATATCTTACAACTCTTATAATGCTTAAGTAACCTGACAGGTTGTGGTTTACATTTCCTTAGCATAAAGCTGTACCCAGTATACAAAACGCACCTAAAATCTACTGGACTACGACTGTGTAGTCTCCTCCACGAAACGCTGGGAAACCGCACAGGAAAACGAATTCTGAAGAATAACTCGTATATAACCATATTTAAAAGTGTAATAATATTCATAAATGCAACAGTGCTTCAGATTGCAGCACGGAAATGATAGAAAACAGTGAAATACGGTAAAACATTACACAGACTAACATAATTCAAATTTATACAGTCCATCTCTGGACGTTGTACCAAGGCGAGTTTTATGAATCGGGCTGTACTCGAATAAACTTCCTGGACATGCTCAGCTTGGAGTAACTCTTCTGTCATAGGTTTCTATGTTTCTAATAGATAGTTAATTAGCAAAATTTAATTAATAAGAAACCGAAGTCTGTTACAGTAGACCACTTTTCAATTTTTTAACAGGCAAAAGAATAAATGTGTACCTAGGTAGTGTCTTTATAATTATTTAGTGATATTTGACCTACCTCATCTTAAACCCATTTAAATCTATCTTAACTAGTATCAAGCAAATACAAAATTTATTTTTCTTTAAAAACATACCCAAACAACATACTGTAAAATAGAAACACCCAGAAATTTCACACAATAGTATGTACAAAACTCTAAATAGATAAATGACATAACAGCTCGTAAATAAAAAGGTTGTGTGTGTTTGAACACCCAAAGATTGCAAGGTTTTAATATACTTAATTCTTACAAGTAATTTCATTGTCTAGGTAAGGATCTCAGTCATACCAAACATGCTCACTTTGGAGTTGTTATAATATGGTGGTAAATTCCGCTATTCCTTGATGAAAGAATAGCTCAAGAGTTCACGGCGGATGGCGATCGCAAACTGTCTTCCCTCTAGTGTTACATTGGTAATAGGGACGACTAGCGCAGATAGTCCTCGTGTAGCTTTGCGCGAAAATCTAAAACAAACATTTCAAACTTGTCGAAAACTACACTTCACTTTCACCACAATTCTCAACTCGAAATTTAATTTCTGAGATTAAAATTTTCTATTTTTACTCCAGTAAAGGAATATAGAAGTTGTCTGAGAAAAAAACATTATACCATTTGATATTGACAGTCAAAAGTAGTAGTTCATTCTGATATATGTAAAATATGTGTTTATTGAATGAAGAATTGATCCGCTAATCGTTCTAATAATTTACAAACAAATGCAATGATAATTCAGTAATAAACCTATTGATAATTTTATAAAATCTCGAAACGATCCGGGTAACCGTTCTACTAAACTGAAAACTTATTCTGTGACGGTTCCACTTTCAGACTTTCCATTTAATATTTCAACAAAACTTCTTACTTATACCCTAAAAGTTACACTGAACTATAGTTAATCTTTTAACAGTTTTACAGAATTATGAATTTATCCCCTAACAGTTTTACTGAGCTTCGAGTTTACAATCAAAGGGTTCTATTGGTTTAAGAACTAAAAAATCGTTTATTCCGACCTATTGAACTATACTTTAATCGTATATTAGTCTTACTGAAGACCAAGTTGCTATTTTGTTATTATATTCGCTTACAAAATTAGGACCTAACAATGAGACCACAGAATAGCAAACTGGTTCTCTAAAAGTCAACTAACTATAAACTTATCCTCCAACAATATTACTGGATTAAGAACTGATTCTTCTTTATTCTTTTATTTTAGTACCTACTCTTGCTACATTATAGTTTGTTTGTTTTTTCATGTGATGTATATTTCTGGTTGTGTATTGCGCAACTCGTACCAGTTATTGAAATCTATAGAAGATTTTTGAGCGTAAGAATCAACAATTTTAAAGGTGTGTATATAATACTGGTGATTGACACTATTGTTGTCAAGCGATCTTTGGTGAGCGTTCCAAAGTCTCGGGTGATTCGTATAAAAGCAACATGCGAAGAGAGAAGAGAAACATCTTTAAACAGCTACAGTCAATGTGCTATAAGCCATGGAAGATATAATTACAGAATTGCAGCAAGAATGTTTACAGATATCAAACATTACAAACCGTTCAGTTTCAGTGAATATCTGCGAACGTTATAATTTCTACGAGGACAATAAATATCTTTGCCAGTAAGATTTGATCTTTAACCAGTGTGAGATCAATCGAACTAGCTAGCATAAGCGAGGTGTAACAATATCAACTAACCTTTTGTTTGTTCGTCGGGGACCTCGATCATCGATAGAATATTTAGTTCTGGACCGGATATAGGACTCTATATTGTTTGTAAGTTTGTAAAACTCTTGTATTTTAGCCGTCATTTGTAATAATTATTAGAAACTACCGTTATTATAAATTGTGTTGTTTTTTGTGTGTTACAATATATTAGTGTTAAAAAAGGAAATTGCATGTGACAATCTTGTTGGCCATGTAGTTCATATTAACATTTAATTAACTTCTAAATTCAAATTTTCAATAGCTTGATATAGTAATAATCCCACTATTCGAAGGTAAAAAAGTAGCCCAAAAGTTTGTGGTGGTTATTGTGACCAGCTACCGTTTTCTTAGTCTTATATTGCAAATTAGGGAACACTAGCGCAGATAATCCACGTGTAGATTTGTGCAAAATTTAAAACTATGGTAAAACAAAAAGCTTTAATAATTAAAGGTTTATGGTCGTCTGCTTACTCGATCTGGAGAAAGATATCGGTAAGGTCCTGGATGTTAAAGATGGAAATATTACGCGGAATTATTACCCATTGTCCAACTGTTTAGATCGCAGAAAACGTCGAGTAAATGAAGAAGGCACCTATTCAGAGTATTTACTACCTAAGGGAAAGATAGTTAATCCCATACTCTTTATCGTGTATACAAGTGATATGCCACTAACTGTCTTACTTTGAAATTTTCAGATGATGCGTCAACTAGAAAAAAAAAGAGATTTTAGATTTCTTCCATAGAAGCCATAAATTTATAGCCCACGATTAAAGATATAACTGAATATCACAAAAAAGAGAATAAAATGTAATGTATTTTGTTTGTTTGTTTGTTTGTTTTGGAATTTCACACAAAGCTACTCGAGGGCTATCTGTGCTAGCCGTCCCTAATTTTGCAGTGTAAGACTAGAGGGAAGGCAGTTAGTCATCACCACCCACCGCTAACTCTTGGGCTACTTTTACCAACGAAGAGTGAGATTGACCGTACGTTATAACGCCCCCACGGCTGGGAGTGCGAGCATGTTTGGCGCGACTCGGGCGCGAACCCGCGAACCTCAGATTACGAAGCGCACGCCTTAACGCGCTAGGCCAAAATGTAATGTAACAAAAACACGGGTACTCAAAATTTCAAAATTTAGTATACCCGAAATTTACCTATTAAGAACCCCAGACTGCTATATCAGTAACAATTTTAGATCTTACTTCAGGCGCTAAACTTCGTGGGAAACACATTTAAGTGTACTCAAAAAAATGGAAATAACAAAGGCACGCACTTTACTGAGAAACATACTGAAACTATACAAAAAGTTCAGATGGCAAGGTTTATATTACCTTACACATAATTAAACATAAACTACAAACTGTATAAAACTCATTCCACTGTACAGCATTTAGCGTTTCATGCACAAGAAGCTCATTTTTACTGCACAATTATGCTAATATATAGCAACACTAACAAACCAACTCCTGAATTCATTGGTTACTTTCTTTAAAACAAAACTGACACAAGACGAACCAGTGTATTCACTAGGTCACATGTAATTGAAATTAATCTCAGTTCCTGTCCATTAGTGTATTGTAAATGTGTATTAAAAGTATATCAATCCACCATCTGCTTTTCGTGTACTCGCTGTGTATTATTAGGATATTAACGTTAAGTGTATATGGACAATCAAGACACCCCAGATTCATTACCATCATACGTTTTGTATATTAATCTCTGTACTAACTTCGTAATCAGAATGCGTAGTAACTATATCACCGTATGAACAAACACTAGAATATATGTCCATAATGTGGTATGTCCGGGAACTTACAACTTCAAGAACCAGGTTTCGATGCCATCGACGGGCAGAGCACAGATAACCCTTTGTGATGTTTTGTCCTTAACTAGAAAGAAACACACCAAATGTAACGAAGTGTATACCAATGCAAATCTTCTACTTCAACACAAACGTACATAGCCATGACGGGGATAATTTATTATGACAGGGACTTCACGTTAATACAGAACCATTACTCATGTGATGTTTTGGTCTTTAATAGTGCGGAATTAAACAGACCACAACAACATCAAAGGTGAAAGAAACAAAGGTCTAGACAGCCCCTGACTCTCACAGATTCTGATCAAGGTAGAATGACTTGAGCGTTGGGCTTACAATTGATAATGTTATATTGTAGCGAACTTGCACCAGCCCTAATCGCTCAGTCATTATTGTACACGCAGTTTTATAAATTCGACGATTGTTTTGTTTTTTCTGGGAGAAGGTTATAATATTATTATATTCAAATATTGTAATCAGATCTCAAAGATAGCCTTTTTTTTTCGGAAATTAGGTATTTCGATATTTAATAAAATTCTGTAAGAATATACGGGAAATCATGTTTAATACAGCCAAAATCTCAAAAGGTTTCTAACTCATAGGGTTTATATATTTATCTCAGAGACAAATATTTCCTGCATACTCTCGTGACGCCTAATGGTAGTAATACAAAACTGTTTGTTTCGACATGGCCAAGTAGTGAGGGCGATCGATTCCCTGTGTGAAAGTCACGGGAAGGAATCCACCATTTCGACAAACATACTCGCTGTTTAAGCCCTGTAAGTGCTCCATGTGACAGCCAATTTCCCACTATTCGTTGTTAAAAGAGTCGCCCTAAAGTTCGCGGTTAGTGTTTATTACAAGCTGTCTTCCTTCTAATATGTTACTCCTAAATCAGGGCCAGCTAGCGCAGGTAGTCTTTGTGTAGCGAACAAACAAATAAATGAAACGGTGCGTCTTTTGGTTTAGAATAGTAAATGCGAAAGAATGTTCCACTCACAGCTTATTGTGATTGGTACCACTATTATAAACCGTGGATCTAACAAAATATTATTATGAATATATGAAGATGAAATGTGTTTGTTTGTTCCCTCTCTCTTTTGAGCCAATTGGGCCAATTTGAACTAAAATTTGCCTGAAAAACTATAAACTATAAAGAATGTCCAAAGAGGAAAAATTGAACTTAACCTTATTTGTATTTTCTAAATCCCCTTGGTTAATTACTCCTAGCTTATTAAATAAATCTCAAAAAATCTTGACAGGTTGACACTTTAGACAATGATGAATATTCTAAAGGGATTCAAGGTCTATGTTGCTGGTTTATTTCTCATAGAATCATGTTTTTCATATAGTCAGAGAGATGTAGGGTGTTTAAGGATTGGACCACCTCATAATTTTAATTTGTTGGTAGATGGAAAGCAAACTGGAAATATCGTTTATGGATAAAAGTTACTCTGATTTTAAATTTTGTAGGTTAAGCTTATGACCAATCATTTATGTTAAAATACGTGATTACTCTCAAATTTGCGTTATTTTAATCATCTATCTGTTGACTGTATTTTAACTTGTTATAATTGTATATACAACTTCATATTCTTTAACAATATTACATTATTAGCAGAACGGATAAACTTGCGACATTTTATATTGTAATATTATAAGCTGTTAAACTAGATATTTGAAAGTTATGTTTCTCTGTTTGAAACATGACAGTATTAGTTTACATAACGTTTAAGGAATGAAGTCAATTAGAAATGCTATATATATATATAACCTCACAGTTAACTATAACAATACCTTCAACAATACAGGTTTCAGTTGTGACACTGTTTTCACCAACACTAAAATTCTTTAAACACTTATCACAGATTATCTTTTATCTTGATATATATTTTTGTTAGTTTTGAAATTATAAAACGATATCATAAGACATTGTATTAAAATAATCAAATAAACAAAAATAAATATATGCCATCCGTTTATCTGTGACATTTAGGAATTTTTAGTATATTGTGTGTGTGTGTGTGTGTGTTTCTGACAGTAATGCCACATCGGACTATTTGGTGAACCTACCGAGTGGAATCAAAATCTTATTTTATCGTTGTAAATCCATAGACTTGTCGCTGTACAAGCGTGGTACTTCAGTAGATTATAATTAGTAAATATTGTGCGTTTTGTGTTGGTTTGTTAAACTTCATGTAAAGAACGTGAAATCAGTATTGATAAGTAATGAAGTAAACAGGATTTTGATAGAACTCCAATTGGCAACATAAATATACGTAAAATTTCGTTGCCAGCGTTACTTAACTTTAACAACGTATTGTCACACACATCTTCAAACAGACTAAGATATCTGATTTTGGGCTACAACCCAGAAGTATTTCGCCTTTGTTCATTTAGTTATTTCTATGTGTTTTAGCAAAACTCATCGTTTTTTACATGTGAGGAAACTGACCTAGCAAGTATTCCATATGAAAACAACTTCTTTTAATAGATGAAAACTTAAACGAGGGAGTAAAGCAATCTGAGAGAACCAAACAATACATACTTACTCGAACAGGATCAGATATCCCAGAGTAAAATTGTAACTCTCGTCATCCATCTATCGCATTCACAAGTATAAACGAGAAGGCTTTCTGAGGTATTTCGCAATTTATACTTGAAATATGCGTCAAGAGAACCAATTAAGACAAATCTGAAGAATTCTCCAGTGACACGTCTAGTGAGAAATTTCTGACATCCAAGCCTTTACAATATTGAATAGCCTAACATAAGGTCAGTATACTCCATATGAAGTTGTTTGCATGCAGCAATTTGAACATGTATATCGACGAATGTAAGTTTAAAAAATGTTTGCAGATTCTGTGAACAACGAAGAGAGCTGACTTCAGTGACACTAGGTATAACATGTTATCTATCCATTAGTACCTAATGGGCACTTAAATAATTTCAGAGGTATTGAGTTGTTTTGTTTCAGTGTAAAATATAAGGAATATTTGGTATACTATATTTATATCATTAATATTTTTAATTAATTAAATACAAAAGCAATAAATCATCGTTTTAATTTTATTCACTTATAATAAAATAATTTCATGAGCAATTGTTATTTTTAAAATTCACATTTTTCAAATATATTATACGCAATAATTAGTTGGATTTATTAAATGTGTTTTGAATAAACGTCTGATAGATGGCTCGATCCTCTTACAAACATCATAAAAAAGGAAATTAATTCTATAAACAATATAACATAAGACAATAACGTAAAAACTATAAAAGCAGGTGAAAGCAATGCTATAGTTATAATGAACAGAAATGAATGTATTCAAAAAATGAACAACATCTTATCAGAAACAAGGAAACATAAACTAATAGACACAGATTAAACAGAAACACATGAAAACCAACTAAACAAAATACTACTACAAATGAGAAAAATTTGTATGAAAAATGAGAAACAGAATTTTTAACCTTAAGGTAACTTGAACCGAAATACTCTGCAAAACAGAAATCCACAGAAAAATCACCCATACTAGATTATACTTACCGTAGGACTCAGGGAAACAAACAAAAAAAAAACGCAATGTATTAAGAATTCAAATAAACACAGCAACAAAACTGTGATCACCCGATAGTGATTTGAAACTGAATCATTTGCAGAAGAACAAGCGGCGTATATATTTTCTTAATTCTGTAGTGGTTTGGAACTGAATCATTAGCAGTTGAACATCAGTGCAATCCAACAGTTTTAAATTTTACATATAATAAAACTGCCTATATCTCTTCTTAGCTATCATTTATGTCTTAGATGAATGTTTCATACATTGGTATAATTCTGAAGTACGTGCAAAGTGATCAGGATTATGATGAAACTCACTCATTTCTCCTTAATTTCTAACATATGTTTGGTTTCGTATCAAAATGGCAGTTAAAGAATACATTATACAGATAGATTGTCTGAAGAACTTGATAGAAACATTTTATAGAAGCCAGTGAATTTTACTATAAAGATAAATTGAGGTGGTTTCAAAAATGCGTTTTTAAAACTAAAGAATGTGCGTCTAACAACAGAGAGATGGTTTTATTCACTTTTGCCATTAGAAAAATAGTGAATTTATTAAAAGTGCAGTTGGCCTCACAACACAGATAAATTTTTAAGAGTGATTTATTTTTTTTTGTAGTTATAGGTAATGACAATTATCACAATGGGGTTCATTTTCTTTGCTCAACACTGGCATCTAACCCCGATTTCTGGTTGTTAACGCTTGCAAACATTGTAGGTAATAATTGTAAATGAAGCTTTCTTTTGCTTAGACGAACAGTGTTTAAGAATATATCACGAAAAACCTTGTTTACAGCCTGATAAGGTGTTCATTTTGGTGTGAGTTAAAAATACACCATAATGCTAATTGACGACAATGGTAACTTTTTTTTAAAATTTCTTTTTTGATTTTATTTCTGCAGTTATAACAAGAAAAATATCTCTTTATATGTATAAGTAAATTAAAATGCATGCAATGAAACGAAAAGACATACCTAAGTAAAAGAGAAATTACTACAAAATATCAAACATCATTTGGATACACATATATTTAACGTGATTATATCCAACACTTTAAGAACTAATATGCGGTTTCTGCTTGACATCACGTGTCACAACAGTGATACTTTGCCAATGGGCGATCCAATTTAGAATAAAAGTAAATAATCCTGAAAACATAACAATCGTGATTTACTGTATATATTATTAAAATATCACAAACTGAGATGATAATTACTTGTTATAAGTGCAGGAAATAGTTATAAAAGTTACCAGAAAAAGAATATAAAAAGGAAAGGGTGTAAAGAATATTTTACATATTTTTATAGAAAAGAATTTCATCTATAAGCATCTAGAAAACAGCTGACACATTGAAGAAATTTTTCTTAACGAGTACGTCAAATAAAGAAAGTTAATTATGGCTTAACTGCAGAAATGAAGTGAAGTTCCTTGTTTTACTTTTATAAAATGTTTAAAGATAAAACAAATATCAGAAGAAAAGATAGAGGCCTTTACGCCTTATAAAAAAATTATTTGTACACATTTTAGTTCCAACACTCTATAAATTAAATTCACTTAAAATGTTTTCGTAAGATATGCACAAAAAAGGGTAATAAAATGAATCAAATTCTAAAATTCAAATCCCTACGTTTTCAGATATTTCATATTATTAGTTAAATAGATTTATAAGAGTTATATATTTTATTAATTTACATTATCTTCAGAGACTTTCAGTGCTTAAACGCTTAATATGTCAATTTAAGAAAATTTCCAAATTATTTTATGTATTTAAATTGGTCGTCTAAACATACAGTTAGTATAGAAGATTAAATTTACAATGACCTTTATAAGAAATATTTTATCGTAAATTGATATGGTGGGAACTTATAAACATTAAAAAAGAAGCGGTGTAATGTTTCTAAGATATTTTTTTTAAGTATTAGATTATTATAAAATATTCATGAATAAACGATAAAATGTCACGCTTACTTTGGTTTATTGGAACGTTGGGGTAATTTTTAAAGGTACAATTAGAAACTTCAGTTTCTCATTATCCTACATCTTTTTATACTTTGCAATTTTAAAAGTTTCAAATTTTTGCTGATTCTAGCTTCGAACATACTAATTTTAGAGTAAGATATTTACTAATTTCATACAGTTGTGTTTTTTTTTACGTAGTACCTTTTGAGTAGTAGATCAATCATTTTTTTTCTGTACAAAAAATATTATGTAATCTCTAATTGCTTGGCACTCGGGTAAATGTACTATTATCATGATATAAGAGACTGTTAAGTGGGGAAATTATTGATTAGTTTATATATAGTATGGATTAGTGAGAGTCGTTTTTGTAACTTACCGATGCCGAGATTATATCGAAGAGACGATTAAGTAATAAATATGTAAATAGTATAAGATGAGCGCAAAACACCAGATAAAAAAAGACAACGGCAGAGATAATAAATTCAAAACAAAGAAAGCGAACGCCGTGAAGTAAACTGCGTCAGAAGTGATGGTCCTAACGATTATCATAAGTTTAACGTTTAATACGTTAGAGTAATACTAAGAGTAGGAAAGGGGGGTTTTTCTCCATGAAAGTGTAGTCTTAACGTATTTAAACAGCATAAGTTCACTTTAGCAAAATAAACGCCATATTGAAGAAAGGAAAATAAAGATTGCTGAAAGTCTATTGTACTACTTTGATAATTCGCACTGCAATTGCAACTGAATTATGAAGAGCATACTAGTGCCGCAGAAATGAGGAAAGGTAGTGAGGCTTATCAACAGAAATTTTAAAGAATTTAATAAGTTTAAAAACGCCTGTGAGAAGAAGAGAATCATGTCTTGTTTATGATATCCATTATCTCTATAGTGTAATGAATTTGTTGTACATTCATTAAACTTCTTCCAAATATATATATTTGTTAGCAAGTGAGTGCATACTGTTTATTTATCGTTGAATTTATTGCAAAAGAGTCAAAAGCACTTATTGTAGAAGAGTTTTAGGTCCAAAGAGAAAATTGTATATATTTATACTGTTGAGAAGAGTGAATTAGTAAAAAGCCTTTAATTGGAATGTCGTTACAACAGTGTACCTACATAAAATACTTTAAAAGTTTATAATAGAATATGAAGAATCGCTATCGCCATACGTAGTACACAGACAACAACATTAAGTATTATAACTCAAGTTAAACATTGAAAACTTAAATATAGTTAGTCAGACTACGAGAGGAACCGTCTCATGTAATAAATTACCATTCTTGCGTTTCTTTAACAACTCTAGACAAGTGTTCTTCACAGTACATGTAAGACAGTTATCAGTGTCTAATCAATATTAGATAATGATTCAAACGATTATAAACTTCTTACTTCTTACATATACAAAAAACAACAGTTATTTACTTGGTAACGAATTATTTTATGAATCACATTATTCAGAAATCTAATAATGAAAATATAATTCGAGGACATAAGTCATTTTATTAGTGTTTCTTAAATTATAGAAAACATACAGCGATTTCTAAGTTTGCTATATACATATTTAACGGTAAACTACAAAAAATGAGTTATTTCTTCATGAGATAAACAAGTAATCTTATTGCAGCCAATTGAAATCACAGCGGATCCATTGTTCTATTTTCATAAACCATTTGCTCCATAAGCTCTCCCCTTTGAGATGGCCCAATAAAATACCTAAACGAAGACAAGTACATATATTAAACTTTAATTTACTGTATTCGAACAAAAATTGCTGCTTGAACTAAGAAATTTTATTTATTATTTCTAACCAAACTGTTAAGGAAACCTTAAACAATAGCTAAGGTAGTGACGTCATCTGGGAACCCTCGAGATCTGGAAAGAGAAGTAAAATAAGTATTTATTTTTTTATTTATTTGGCAGCACTTGTTAAATATAATAATATGAACATATTCATGTTTATAAATGAGTTCTTTCCTCACTCTCTGGTTAATTCATTAAAGTATAGTCTTAACATAAATTAATGGAGAATATGTGGTAATCATTCAGGCCAAAACACAATCGATAACTTCAAAAATTCCAATAAAATAAGTAACTTTATTTTAGCTGAAGAAATTTCATTAACATTAATAGTTTAAATAAGATAAAAAGGACACAATAAGATAAAGATTACTCACTTTTGTGGTGAAGGCAGTAAAATTATAAGAATTTTTTAATGACATTTTATTTTTCAATTTGTCTGAAAGACAGTAGTATGAATATATAGTGATAACTCTTCCAAGCCCAAACAAGCAAGATTCTTACTTTCCTGTTACGACTTATATTATTCGTACTTGTTTCTTAAGAGCATCACTTTCACATATTTGGTACTTCTCATACCTTATTGCATTGTTGAATCCTACGATTACTTTTCCTCGAGCTCTGATTCCATTAGGAACGTTGGCAAATACTACCAACCCGAGTGTACTGTAAGTATTAAATGATCATAGTTAGAATGATATATTTGAAAAAAAAAACTAGTGTTAAGCAGTGATACAAAAGAGATGCTAGTATTTTGTACTAGACCTTATTTTTAACACGTTGAGTTACTGTTAAGTATTCATTTTAATAATGACGTTTGTTTTGGGAGTGTGTATTGTGCAAGTCCCGCATGTTCTCAAAATTTATAGAAGATTCTTGAGTGTAAGAACAATAATATTTGCTTTACGAAAACGCGAAATCCAGGAAGGTTTATAGATTTCGAACTTACAAACTGTTCAACTTCCGTGAATTACTTCTCACGTTATTACTTCTAAGGAGAAATTAAATATCTCGTCGGTAAAAGTCAACTTATAAGCGGCGTTAGGCCAATCGCGTTGGCTAGCTTCAGCGAAGTGTGACAGTATCAACTCAGAATTAATTTGATCATCGTGAACCAGGATCATCAATAAAACATTCAGTTCTATACTGAACATAAGAATTATTATTGTCTGTAAGTTTGTAAAATTATTGTATATAAACAATGATTTTAACAACAATTAGTAATAACCGTTATTATAAATCATATTGTTTATTTTGTTTGTGTATTGAAATATATTTTTGTTAGAAATAAAAATATTGTTACAAATACCATAAATTTGATACACATAAACAGTTAATTAACTTCCAAATTCAAATTCAGATTTTCGGGTTTTCTGTAATAATAACGTGCTAACCAACGTAATATAATAAATCGGAGCCTTACCCAAGTAAATTATAATACGAAACACATCATAAAGGCTTTGGCTATATTGTGACTTGTTGATTTGCATGTTTAAAATCGTTTTGTTAAGATATTCAAAACTTTGTAGAATTAAAGAATTTGAATTTTTACTTCAATAATATCTCTTTTTCATGTAAGAAATATTTAATATGCTTGTATTGAGAAATTTATATTTATTGCATCTATTATTACTGACAGTCTACAATTGGTACTTCTTGTAACTATAGAAATTAGTCTACGATAAAACACCTTGAAGTTTACAGTAAAGTAGCTTTGCGCGAAATTTAAAAAAAAATGTTAATAAAAAGTATTTGTGTTTTCTTACAGCAAAGCCACATCTGGCTATCTGCTGAGCCCACCGAGGAGAATCGAACCGCTGATTTTAGTGTACTAAATCCGTAGAAATACCGCTGTACTAACGGGGGGCCACTAAAAACTAATGTGATTCAGTATGTCTGAATATTATTGAGTTTTTGAAATGTTTTGTATAAAATGTATTCCTGTTTTAATTTTTAGCAACATAGAATTGTTCAGGTTTTACTTTAATTTATTTATTTAAAATATTCAGGTTTGGATTTACATTTTAAAGTTACTGAATATGTCTATCCTTCACTGAAAAATTATTCGTACGTGTTCAAATATAGAGATCGTGTGAACGTCAAGGGAAAGGAGAAATGACTGCTTATTTTCTAGTTGACACATTTTCGAAATAGGAAAAGACCTCTCATAATTCACAAGGATCTCCAGAACAATCAGACACACTTGATAGTGAAGAACAGCAGAATGAAGACACTTCATCAGTAGATGGGTTTTCTCAGAACAATAAACAAATTAGCAGCAGGGAAGGCATGTATAATGACAGTGAAAACACTACTCCTCAGACAAGAAAAATAAAACCAAATCATGAGCTTAAACAAGTGAACAATAGAACATTCCCAATGTTGATGAGGTTCTTCCTTGCAACAGCATCGGGATTATTTCTACAGCCTGAACTTAGTAAATATTTATTTCAAATTCACGACTTCCTACATAATTGCATATGTTAAGAATTCGCTATATATAATATTTTTCGGAAGAAATAATTTAACCATTGTAGATCATAATTTGATAATGTTAAGAAACTTATTGGGCTAAAAAATTCCTTCATTTACTTCACTGGTTGCACAAGAAGTGCAGTGTTCTCAACTTACCGAAATGAAATATTTTCCCATTATCTTCTCCGCTTATCTATGAAAATTATGTATGTTTTTCAAGTGAAGATAAAAAAGGCTTAGCTTTGAAGTCACCAGATAAACAAGAACAAGATAAATGAAACATTACAAGCTAGGAGAAAAATAATTTTATCTCGTCGATATTATTTATCGACTCGTTTTCTTATGCTAAGAAGTGAATGACTGTAGGTAGTACTGTTTGTTTGTTTGTTTTTGAATTTGGCACAAAGCTACTTGAGGGCTATCTGTGCTAGCCGATCGTAATTTAGCAGTGTAAGACTAGAGGGAAGGCAGCTAGTCATCACCACCCACCGCCAACTCTTGGGTTACTCTTTTACCAACGAATAGTGGGATTGACCGTAAAATAATAACGCCCCCACAGATGAAAGGGCGAGTATGTTTGGCGCCACGGGGATGCGAACTCGCAACCATCAGATTACGAATCACATGCCTTAACACGCTTGGCCATGCCGGGCCCTGTTGGTCATATTTGGATTTCGGAAACTGTTTGCTTCTAATATTCTCCTTTCGGTAATTTTGTGCTCTTTGGAAAATTTAACTGAATTCTAGATTAAATCCGTAGAGGGTTAAAAGTCGGAATCTTTCTTATATTTGGAAGGCAGTGTATGACAGCACAACATCTGTGTCGAATATAGAACGAGGTCAATATATTTAATATAGGTAAAGATATGAACTAGAGATATTTTCATTACAATGTAGGACGAAAGGTATACTATACGTTTTGCAATAGTAAATAAAATAATAATGATAAGATGTTGATCACATGAACGTAAATACTGTACCCTCTATCAATATTCAACTGTGATGAAGCTTTGATTCCAAGGTATGAATATGTTAGTATCTCTTTCAAACGAAATTTCTTTTTGAAGAGGAGATATTAAGTTTATTCGTTTTTCAGTAGATATAAAAATCAATACTTCAAAATAATTTAAGAATTATAAAGAAAACTCCAAGTAACTGAAATAATATTATAACTGAGAAGTACTGGATACAAGTGAAAGTGTGGACTTTACTGCTAGTCAACGTAATTTCCTTATTTGTGATCGATAAATTAAAGTGTATGCCTTAGACATACCTAACCGTGATCGTCTCAAGTTGTTATGTCAAAGAAGCAGAAGGTTCGCGGGTTTTTATATTTAACGTTGCTGGTCCAGTATATTAATATGGAAAATAATGTTATCCAGTAATTTGGAAGAAAAATGCAATGGTGTGTTGTATCATAGACCTCAGTGTATACGCTTCAAACACGATATTTTTTTTATTGCCTCGAAGGATAAGTTTACGATTTTCTTGTTACCCGTTGCAGTCGATTAGAAATAATTTACATTATTATTATAACAACTGGTGTTACAGTGCTGATTATATCTTCAGTGCTGCAAGAAAACTATCAC
This sequence comes from Tachypleus tridentatus, assembly GCF_004210375.1. Classification (NCBI taxonomy): domain Eukaryota; kingdom Metazoa; phylum Arthropoda; class Merostomata; order Xiphosura; family Limulidae; genus Tachypleus; species Tachypleus tridentatus. The sequence continues at coordinate 65,505,878 of NC_134830.1, forward strand.
TAGCTACATCTGTCCAAAGTTTCACATTAGTTATTTGTATTTTTGGTGCTAACAGAACTTTATTTATCTATGTGTCTAAGAACACAATTCATATAATGTAAAGATGATTTTTTGAAGAGGAAAATAATAATGTAAAATATCTTAGAACGCTTATAGTATTTAACTAATTTGACAGGTTCTGGATTACGTTTCTCAAACACGAATCTATACACATTATGGAAGACGCACCTGAAATCTGCTTGACCACAATATGTGAACTGCAAGGGATCCAGCAAATACAAGATACCAGTTTAAACCTTGAGCTTCTTCACGGAACGTTGGGAAACCGCAAAGGAAAAAGAATTATGAGGAATAACTCACATATATAACCATATTTAAAAAGAAGAGTGTTTTAGATTGCAGCATTGAAATGACACGAAAAAGTGAAATCAGAAAAAAAAAACAGATTAACATAATTCAAAATAATTTACCTGTAAACGTTGTACCAAGACGAGATTTATGAACTGAGCCATACTCTAGTAAACTTTTTGGACATGCTCAGCATCAGGTAACTCTTCTGTCACAGGTTGCCTCCTTTCTAACAGACAGTTTCTTTATTTTTTGTCTGATTTAATGGTTAACCAGGAACTTTCAATGGTAAATAATTTATTTGTCCTCGTGTTAATTTGTTTATAACTAGTTAAGCTAAAAGTCTAATGCTTTTCTCACCGTCTCCCTTTTCCCAGCAAAGTAATTTCCATTGGGAAAACTTTTTTATTAGTATTTATGTTTAGCATTACTATAACATATGATTAATCAATTAATAAGTTTGTTAAACACCGCCTCCATATTTGACTCCAAACATTGTTTTCAACTAAGTCAACAGCGATGTGTATCGATACAACATTTTGAGGTTTTACATTCTGTCAGTGATGAAGACATCGGCTTTAGGAAAATATATGAATCTGAAACTCTACCATACTGGTTCTTGGTGCGCATCGATAAGATGGTTTACAGTATCAGGTTGCTCTATATTAAAATACACCTCTCTTTTTAAATGTAAGTGGTTGACGTCCAATACGACAGGGTAAACAGTAAACCACGTATATTTTTGACACATGTATAAAACCTCCAAAAGTTAATTAATACAGTAAACAAACTTTTTTATTTTTTTTACTCTGCAAATGAATAAATGTGTACTTACGTAGCATCTTTATAAGCAGACAGTGACATTGACTATCTCAGGTTTAACACATTTAAGTCTCTCTTTACTATCATTAAAGCCAAATGTAAAAATTATTTTTTCACTTGTAAAAAAAAAAACATACACAAATAGTAAATACTGTAAAAACACTCAAACGTTTCTGACAATAGTACGTACCAAACACCAATTAGTTACACGACACAATAGCTCGTAAACGAAAAGGTTGTGTATGTTTGAAAAACACAAAATATTCAAGTAATTCCATTGTCCGGATTCGGATCCCCATCATACCAAACGTGCTCGCTTAGGGGGATCATAATGTAACTGTAAATCTCACTTTTAGTGGATAAAAGAGTAGTCCAAGAGTTGGCCGTGAATGATGAAAACTAGCTGTCTTTCTTCTGGTCTTACTTTGTTAAATTAGAGACGGTTAACGCAGATAGTTCTCGTGTAGGTTTGTGCGAAAATTGAAAACAACCATTTTAATCTTGCCGAAAACTACACTTTTCTTACACCACAATTCTCAATTCGCTATTCAACCTTTAAGTTTAAAATTTTCTTGTTATACTTTAGCAAAGGAATAAATTAGTGGTCTGAAAAAAAAACATTATAAAATTCCACATGAGAGTCAAAATTAGCAGTTAATTTTGATGCATATAAAACGTGTTTAATGAACGAAGAATTAATCCGCTAATGGTACTATTAAGATACAAACTAATAGTGAGAATTCTATTGATTTAATAATAAATCTATTGATAGTTTTATAAAATCACGAAACGATCCTTAACCGTTCCGCTAAACTATAATCTTATCCTCTGACGGTACTTAGAGACTAGACATCTGACATTTTAACAAAACTACTTTCTTACACCACACAAATTGCACTGAATTACAGTTAATCCAGGACAGTTTTACTGAGATAAGCGCTTTTCATCGAAGAGTTCTATTGAATTACGAACTTATGATGTCGTCTATTCAGACCTAATGAACTATTAGTTAATTTCATAGTATTCTAAATGAAGAACAAATTGATCATTTAGTGATTACATTAGCCTACAAACTTAGCACAAAATAATGAAGCCACAGAATATAAAACTGGTTATCTAAAAGTCTACATGAATACAAACTTCTCCTCTAGCAGCTTTACCGAATTACGAACTTGTTCCTGTGAGGGATTTACCGTTATTGGTTGTTGACAGTTCTGTTGCCAAGCGAACTTTGGTGGGTGTTCTAAATTGTCGCGTGATTCGTAAAACACGAATATGCCAAGAGAGAAGAGTAACACTGTTAAACAGCTGCAGTCATTGTGCTGTAAGTCATGGAAGATATAATTACAGAATTGGACCAGGAACGTTTATAGATATCAAACATTACAAACCGTTCAGTTTAAGTGAATTACTAAGGATGTTATCATTTCTACGAGGGCATTAAATATCCGGTAAGAAGTGAACTTTAACCAATGTAAGGCGAATCTAACTTAAGCATAGTGTAACAATATCAACTCAGAATTAATTTATTCTTCGAGAACTTGGATCATCGAAAAAATATTCAGTTCTAGAACGGATATAAGACTCTGTATTGTTTGTAAAACTGTTGTAGATAAGCCATCATTTGTAATAACTATTAGTAATAACCGTTATTATAAATTTTATTGTTTTCTATGTGTATATTAGAATATATTTATGGAAAAATATTGTGTATCAATCTTGTTGGCAAATATCACACATTAAAAACACATTAATATTTAATTAACTTATAAATTCAAATTATATGTTATTTGAAACAGTAATAATCCCAATATTTGTAGGTAAAAGAGTAACCCAAGAGTTGTTGGTGATGACTAGCTACCATTCCCGTTGTCTTACACTGCTAACCTAGGGAATTCTAGCGCAGATAGACAACGTGTATCTTTGTGTAAAATATAAAAACATGAAAAACGAAAAAGTCTTTAATAATAAAATGTACACAGTCGTCTGTTTACTCGACGCGTGAAAAGATTTCGGTGAGGTCGTGGATGTTTCAGATGGAACTGCTACGAAGAATTATTAGTAATTGTCCAAATGTTTAGACAATAAGAAAACGTCGAGGGCACCAACTCATAATATTTACCACCTCAGGGAGGGATATATAATCATATATTTCTTATCATGTATACAAGTGATACGACAGTAACTGTTTTAGTCGTTAATTTACAGATGATATAGCAAATAGAAAAAACTTTCCATTTTATTCCATAGCATCTACAGGTTCATTGCCCACAAGTAAAGCTGAATATTACGAAAAGACGATAATAACATCTAATGTAACAAAAATACCGTTATTCTTAATCTCAAAATAAATAAACTCTAGAATTACCTACAAAGAACCCCAGACTGCTACGTATGCTACATTTTCAGGTCTTCTTTCAGATTTGAAACTGACATGAAAAACGCATGTAAGGAAATTAAAAAAAAAACAAGAACTGGAAGCGTGATTAGTTCGTTAAAAGTTTAATTGAAAATAACCCAGGCACGCACTTCACCGAAAAACATATTAAAACTATAAAAATAGTACAGATGGCCAAGGTTAATATTTCTCTACACATAATTAAAAATAATTTACGAACTGTATAAACCTCATTCCACTATATAGCATATAACGTTTCAGCCACAAGAAGTTCAATTTTTCCTCACATAATAATCCTTATCGAATACATAGCGATACGAACAGACAAACTTCTGAATACATTGGTCACTTATTTTAAATAAAAACTGACAGAAAACGAACTGGTATGTTCACAAAATCACATATAATGGAAATTAATCTCAGTTCCTTTACCTTATAAATATGTATTATAAGTACATCAAACTACTTCCTCCTAAGTACATCAAGTTTCCGGTAAATATGGTTTTCAAACAAGACACCTAAAACTCATTTCTATTACAAGTTTTGTAAGTAATTCTTGAAACAAATAACGTAATCAGAATGCGTATGAACTATATCGCCGATAAAACAAACAGTAGAATATATGATACTATGTCTGTAATGTTGTATGTCCGCGGACTTACGACTGTAAAAAGCTCTGAGATGGGCAATGTATTTATGTCAGTGAATTTTCGTTACTACAGATTCATCACTTTTATGATGGTTAGCTTTTGATAGTGCTGGATTGAAAGGACAACAACAATATCAAAGCTGGAAGAAGGAAAAGGTTTAGATAGCCCGTAACACACTCAGATCCTGATCAGGGTCTAAAGAGCTATTTCGTGGAAAACTGGCAAAGATACTCATCGCTCATTCATTATTGGGCAGGCAATTTGTATAAATCCGATGATTTTTTATGTTCTTGGTAGAAGAATAGCGGTGGATAAGAGTATTATATTCAAGTTTTATAATAAGATCTCAAAGAAAGCCATTTATTTTAAGAATTAGGCAAGCTCGGCTATTTATTAAAACCGCATAAGAATAAACAGCATATTACGCTTAATATTGCTGAACATTTGAAAAGGTTTCTGACTTACAGGTTTCATATCTTTGTCTCAGAGACAAATATTTCCTAACTACGCCCGTGATGCTTACTGGTAATAACACAAAACTGTTTGTTCCGACATGGACAAATGGTAAGGGTGATCAATTTCCAGTCTAAAGATCACGGGTACGAAACCCTTTCTCATCAAACTTGCTCACTATTTAAACCCTGCAAGTGTTCTATGTGATGGCTAGTTCCACTATTCGTTGGTAAAAGAGTAGCTTAGAATTTGGCGGTGGGTGGTGATGACAAGCTGCCTACTTTCTCATCTGTCACTGCTCAAATAGGGACGGTTAGCACAGATAGCCTTCGTGTAGCTTTTCACGGAATTACATACAAACAAATAATTAAAAAAGTCTATCTTTTCGTTTAGAATTGTTAATGCTAAAGTGTTTCACTCACATATTTATTGTTGTCAGTACCAATATTAGAAATCGTAAATCTAACAAAATATTCTTAAGAATATAGAAAGATGAAATGTGTTTGTTTGTTCCCTATTTCTTTTGAGACAATTGTGCTAATGTGAAGTAAAATTTACATGTGAACATTATGAGATATGGAGAATGTCAAAAGAAGGGAAAATTGAACTTAAATCAATTTGTATTTTCTGAAGTGTATTGGTTATTTACTCCCAGCTTATGAAATTGACCTAAAAAAATCTTGAAAGGTTGACACATTAGACAATGTTGAATATTTTTAAGGAATTCAGAGTTAAAGTTGTTTGTTTCTTTTCAAAGAACCATATTCTCCACATGGTCAGTGAGATATTGTGTGTTTACGATTTGGACTGCCTCAAAATCTTCACTTGTTGGTAGACGGAAAGCAAACTGCGAAGGTCGTTTATGAATAAACTTTGCTGCAATTAAAATTTTTTAGATTAAACTTATGACCAAGTTATTTCTTTAATATATGTGATTGCTTATGAACTTGCGTTGTTTAAATTGAGTTTATACATTCTCTCTCAGTTTAATGGAAAATTGTGTCTCCAACATCATATTTCTTCAAGAATACCACATTATTAACAGATAGAAAAACTTGCGATAATTTATATTTTAATATTATAGGTTGTTAACTAGATGGTCTGCAGTTTAATTTCATTGTTTAAAACCAGGACAAAATTAGTTTACCTAAAGTTTAAGCTAGTAAGTCCATTAGAAATGCTACGCTGATATAATGTCAGTGTTAACTGTAACAGTATCCTCAACACTACAGGTTTTAGTGGTGAGACTGTTTTCACCAGCACTAAAAATCTTTCAATACTAATCACAGTTCATTTTTTATATTTATATATATTTTAATTAATTTTTAAATAATAAAACGATACAATAAGACATTGTATTAAAATAATAAAATAAACAAAAGTAAGTCTATTCTATCGGTTTATCTGTGACTTTTAGGAATTTTTAGCAGAGTGTGTATGTGTTTGTTTTCTTATAGCAAAACCTCATGGGACTATTTGGTGAGACCAACGAGTGGAATAAAGTCCCTGATTTTATCGTTGTGAATTTTTAGACTCAGTTTACGGCCAGCGTTAATTATCTTTAACAACGTATTCTTACACACATGTTCAAACAAACTGGGATATCTAATTTTGGGCTACAACACAGAAATGCTTCGCCGTTGGTCATTTAGTTATTTCTATGTGTTTTAGCATAGTTCATCCTTTTGTACATGTGGGGAAACTGACCTAGCAAGAACTCCATATGAAAACAACAACTTCCGAATGAATAAAAATGAGGGAGTGACCCACTCTAAGAGAACCAAACAATATATACTTACTCACATAGGATCAGATATCCAGAGTGCACTTGTAACTCTCGTCATCCGACCAGCGCTTTAGCAAGTATGGGAGAGAAACTTTCTGAGGTATTTCTCAATTTCTACTTGGCATATGCGTCGATAGAACAAATTAAAAGAATTCTAAAGAATTCTCCAGTGACACCTCTAGAGAGATAGTTCAGACATATAAGGGAGAGTAAGGCGATATAATACTGAACAGCATAAGATGAGTTTAACGTAGACCAGATCAGATTGATTGCATGCTACCCTTTCAACTCATGTAAGTGTGAAAACATAAGGTATATTTTACGTCATATATTTATATGATTAACATTTTTAATTAATTAAGTACAACAAAATAAATCATCATTTTAATTCAATTTACTTATAATAAAACATTTGGATACGAAATTGTTATTTTTGGAAATACACGTTTCATATATATTACACGCAATATATTTGATTTATTTGATGTGTTTTGAATAAACGACTGATACACTACTGAACACCATAACAGACATCACAAGAAAAGAAAATTATTCTACAAAGAACTTGAAATAAGTCAACAACATCAAAATTTTTAAAGCAGAACAAAGCAATGTTTTTGTTATAATGAACACAAAAGAATACTTTCAAAAAATGAACATTTTATCAGATACAAATAAATTCAAACTTATAAACACAACTCCAACAAAAACACATGAAACCCAATAAAACAAAATATTTCAACAAATTAAAACCAACACAACTGAGAAAACCTTTATTCTTACCTTCGAGAAACCCACTCACGCACACCACAATTATACAAAATTGACAAATCCAAATGTTCATTACAACCTATAATGTCGACCAATGAATTATTTAACAACAACCTCGGTGAATATATATTGTTGGCATTTTTTATATATATAGCATCAGGTAGCTCCTTTTTCAGAGACACTTTGAACTTTAATTCTATTGTTAATCAAATAAACAATAAAGCTTTAAGAGCGAGTTTTTCATATAATCTCACTTTTCTCAGAAGTTCCAACCTCTGAAGTATACTAGATAGCTTTAGAAATTTATATCCAAAACCCCAACCCATTGATACTCTTCCCCAGCAACCGATTAGCATCGTCGATTGATTTCACTTCCACCAAAACTAACTATGTTCAATAATCAAAATTACCTACAAATAAATGACCTAGGTATGGGGAATCCCGTGTCACCAGTTTTAGCCAACATTTATATGACTCAGATTAAATCACAAGAGTTCAATTTAGCTATACCCATTAACTACTATATCCGTACAGAAATGTTGATGATAGAAATGCAGAATTCATATCTACAGAACACAGACATAGTTTTTCAACCATGTTAACTCAATACACCCCAACATTAAGATCATTTGTGAATATGAAATCTAAGAACCAACCAGTCTTTTAAACTCAAGATAACTAGAAACGATACAACATTAAAAACAGAAATGCGCAGAAAAATCACCCATACTGGATTATACATTCTGTGAGACTGAGTGAAAAAAAACACTCAACATATTAAAAAATCGAATAACCACAGCAACAAAACTATGCTCACACGATTGTAATTTGAAATTAAATCATCAACAGATGAACTAGTATTATACATATTCCTTAAATCTGTTGTAGTTTGAAGCTGAATCATGAGTAGATGAACTAACAACGCAATCGAAGTTTTAATTTTGCATGTAATAAAACTGCACATGTCACTTCCTAGGTGTTATGTAAGTCTTTGACGAATGTTTAGTATAATAATATCGTTCTGAAGTACGTACCGGAAGACTAGGATTATAAAGGTTCTCACTCATTTCTCCTATATGGAATCGAATGCCTGTTTTTGTAGTAAAAATGGCACCCAGAGTTTACATTGTACGAAGAGATTGTCTGGAAGAACTTAAGAAAAAATTTAGATGCCGAAGCAACATAAATTGAAGTGGTGAGGAATGTACATCTAACAATAGAAAGATTGTTTTATTGTATTTTACAATTAAAAAAGTGAATTTATCGAAAGAAGTGCAATTAGCCTTAAAAATACGGATAAATTTTAGTATGATTTTTTTTCGTTTGTTTAGTTATAAGTAATCAGAAACTACATCATGGGGTGCATTTCTTGTGCTAACCACAGGTATGTAAACCCGATATCTAGTTGTGAATGCTCGCAAACTGAGCGCTATGTCAATTAAAGGCATTTAACGTAATATTTGTAAATGAAGCTTTCTTCAGTTCAGACGGACAGACTTTAAATATAACCCACGAGAAATTTTGTTTACAGTCTGATAAGGTGCTAAATTCGGTGTTAGGTAAAATACACTATAATGCTGATTGACGACAATGGTAATTGCTTTCGCAAGTTCTTTATTAATTTTATTTCTGAAGTTACAAGAAGAAAAAGAAACTCTTTTCCGATATATATATATATAAGTAAATTAAAATGCATACAATGAAACCGAAAGAGATACCGTAAGCAAAAGCTAAATTATTACAAAATAATCAAACATTATTTGGATACACATATATTTAAAGTGATTGCATCCAACAGCTCAAAGGCCAATGATACGGTGTCTGGTTGACATCACGTGTCACCACAGTGACACTTTACCAATGCGCATCCAATTTAGTATAAAAATAAATGATCCTGAAAACATAAGAATTCTGGTTTATTTTATATAGCATTAAAATATCACAAACTGAAATGATAATTATGTGTTATTAGTACATATGTTTACAGAAAAGTATTTCACCTGTAATCATTAGGAAAACAGCTGAAATAGAGAAAAAATATCTTAACGAGTACGTCAAATAAAGAAAGTTAATTATGGCTTAACTGAAAAAATATGGTAACGTTCTTTGTTTTACTTTTTAATAAAATGTCTAAAGATAAAGTAAAACATGAAAAAAAAAGGTAAATACATTTACGCGTTATAACAAAAGAGATTTTATTTTAAACATTTTTGTTGCAGTGCTTTATAGATTAAATTCACTTGAAATATATATGTAAGATATGTACAAAATTAAGACCAGAACATAAATAATATTATAAAATTCAACTTACCGATATTTTATGTTATCAGTTTAATCGATTTTCAAGAGTTACATATTTTATTAATTTTCATTAGTTTAAAGTTTTACATTAGTTTAAAGATTTTCCATGCTTAAATGCTTAATATCTCAGTTTAAGAAAAGTTCCTAATTATTTTATGTACTTAAATTGTTTGTCTAAACTACAGTTAGTACATAAAATGTAATATAAAATAAGCCATAACTGTAATATTTTATAGAAAATTAATATGGTTGAAACTTATAAACATTTAAAACAAGTATTGTATAGTACACAATATATTTTTTACAAGTATCAGAGTACAATAAAATGTTTAATGAATAAACAATAAAATTTCAGTCTCAGTTTGGTTTATTGGAACGTTGGGGTTATTTTTAGACACAATAGAACAATAAAGAATCATCCTTTCAAGTATTATCAAACAATAATTCACCGCAATTTTAGGATTTCAAATTTGTACATCATATATATTCTTAATTTGAAAAATATTCAAACCTTTGCTGATTATAATTTCGAACATTCTAATTTTAGTGGAGGATATGTACTAATTTCATCCATAGTGTTTTTTTTCTGAGCAATATTGCATAGGAAATTTTTGTTTTATTGTGCCTTTTTTTCTATGGAAGTAAAATTTGCTCTCAATGGGAAAATAATAACTTGTAATCCATTACTAAATTGAATAATTGGCAATCTGACGGATTCTTGAGGTCATTATTTAGGTTTATTTTAACGTAGCACAATCTAACAAAGGCCTTTCCAGTAGTAGATGAACCTTTTTTTTATTTTTCCTCTTTTTCATATTTCATATTACCACTATAATTTGTGCTACTTACGAGATTATCTGATCTCGGCTTGTTTGGGATTCGGGTAAATGTATTATTCTCATAATATAAGAAACTGTAGGAATTATTAATTGGTTTAGATACTGCATGGATAAGTGAAAGTTTTTTGCTACTCACCAATGTCGAGAATAAAGCGAAGAATATATAAATAGTATAAGGTGAACGGAAAACAGCAGACAGAAATAAGACATGACCAAAGATAGTAAAACCACGGCCAATGGAACGTTTGGCGTGAAGTAATGTACGATAGAAGTGATTCTAAAGATTATCATAAGGTTAACGTTTAATATGTCAGAGTAATACAAAGAGTAGAAAAGGAAGAAACTTTTTCGTCAAAGCGTAGTTTCAATGTACTTTAATCAGCATAAGTGGTACACCTTTGGAAAAAGAACAAATGGTATTTTGAAGAAAGGAAACCAAAGGGTTACTGAAAGACCACTGTTTTACTGTGGTAACTTGCATTGCAATTTTAAGTCAATTAAAAAGAGAATACCAATACCACAGAAATGTGGAAAGGTAGTGAGGCTTATCAACGGAAAGTTTAAAGAAATTGAATAAACTTAAACGGAATTGTGGCAAAAAGAGAATCATATACTGGTTGTAGTATCCATATTATCTCTATAGTGTAATGAATTTGTTGTACATTCGTTTACTTGTTCCAAATATATATATTAATTTGTTAGCAAGTTGAGTGCATGTTCTTCATTTATCGTTGAATTTATCGCAAAAGAGTCACAGGCACCTGTTATAGAACACTGTGTATATTTATAGTATGAAGAAGCGTAAGTAAAAAAGCATTTAATAGAAATATCGTTACGACAGTGTATCTACATTAAAGAGTGCATTACTTTATAACAGAATATGAAATAATTGCTGCCTCAATACATCGTAGACATGAAACTGAACGTGTGAGAAAACTTAATGTTACATTTTTGCAACAAACAGCATGATAATAAAAGTTAAACATTGGGATCTTACATACAGAGAATCGTACCACTGAAGAACCTTCTCACGTAATGAGTTACAATTCTTGCATTTCTTTGACAACTTTGGCAAGTTTTTTCCACAGTACACGTAGGACAGTTATCACCATCTAAACAATAATAGATAGTGATGGAAACTATTATTTAACGTCTTACTTGTTACATATACAAAAGAAACAGTTATTTACTTCCTGATGAATTATTTTATGAATCGGAGTACTCAGAAATTCAGTAATGAATATATAATTCGAAAAATTATGTCCTTTCACTATTCTTTGTGAAATATTATGAAACATACAGTGATTTCTAAGTTTGCTTTATACATCTTTAACGGTAACCTATACAAATTGACTTATTTCTTGCTAAAAGAAACAGGTAACCTTACTGCAGCCAATTCAATTCCCAGCAGAACCATTGATCCATTTTCATAACCCATTTCCTCCCCTAGAGATGGTCCAATAAAATAGCTAGATAAAGAAAATAACATACATTATACATTCATACACTGAATTCGAAGAGAAGAAACGAATGATTTAAATTGGAAAAACTTAGTTATATTTATTATTTGTAACAAAACTTACCCAAAACAAAATGTACTGTTAAAGAGACCAGATAAAATTGTTAAAGTAGTGACGTCATCTAAGAATCCGCGAGATCTGGAAAAAGGAGTAAAATAGAGTTTCGATTTAACATAAATTAATGGATAATAGGTGGTAATCATTCAGACCAAAATAGAATCTATAACTTTAGTAATTCCAATAAAACAAGTAATTCTATTTTAGCTGAAGAGATTTCACAAAAATTTATAGGTTATATAAAACAAAAGGCTTCGCAATAAGAAAAAAGAACCTTCAGTTTTGTAGTGAAGGCTGCTAAATTATAAGTACTTGCTACTTACATTATATTTTTTAATTCATTTGTCAGACAGAAGCCTTAATATATACTAATGAATGTTCCAAAGCGAAACAAGGAAGATCCTCACTCTTCTGTTACATATTTCACTTATTTTATTCGTACTTATTCTTTAACAGCATTAATTTCATAAATTAGTTTTACTTGTATTTAATATTTTAAGTATATAAATCTTACACTGTTGATCTCGAGGCATAGTTGAATCCCATGATTATTTTTCCTCCAGCTACGATTCCAAGAAGAACTTGAGCAAATATTACTAACCAGAGGGTACTGTAAGTATTAAATGATTTTTTGTTAGAATGAATATATTTGAAAAAAAATTATTGTAAAGCAGGGAGATAAAGAATTTTTTTTTACTTTGCACTTGATCTAATTTTTTATCGGTAACAGATTTACTGTTAAACATTGATTTTAATAACTACGTTTGTTTCAGTTTATGCATCAAATGTATATTGTTAAAAGTGTATTGAAGTCCTGCCAATTCTCTAAATGTGTAGAAGATTTTTGAGAGTAAGTATGAACACAATGTGTTTCATGAAAGCACCAGCGTATCTTCGAATATTGTTGAATATTGGTTAGGTGAAACAAGCTATATAGTATGTTAAACGAACTTAAATAGCCACATGGAAAACCAAGTGATAATTGTTCCAGAACTTTGGGAAAATTTCAGTGTTTCAGTATAATATCGATCACAGTTTTAAATCATTATTTTTTAAAGATACCAACGGCGTATTAGGGGCATTGTTAAATATAATTAGGGCACTGGTCACTTGTGCCAGTTCTTAGTGATATTTTTGTTTAAACTGACATTGGCCCAGCATGGCCAGGGGGTTCATGCACTCGCCTTGTAATTCGAGGGTAGCGGGTTCGAAATTTCGTCACACGAAATATGCTCTCCCTTTCAGCCTTGGGGGCGTTATTATGTGACGGTCAATACCACTATTCGTGGTAAAAGATTAGTGCAAGAGTTGGTGGTGTGTGGTGAGGAATAGTTACCTTCTCCTAGTGTTACACTGCTAAAATAGGGACGGCCAGCGCAGATAGCCCTTGAGTAGCTTTGCGCGAATTTCAAAAGAAACTAAACGGAACTTATTTTTTTCAAATTATGAAATTTGTTATGGCCATAAAACTTGCTACGCATGTTTTGATTGTTTCAAGAGCAGATTCTTTGTTTAAGACTTCATATATATCTATATTACTTTGAGCATTATCAATGCAAATTATGGACACTTACATTAAGCTAACATCTAATGGATGAAAAAATGACTTCTGGAGTTTTTGACACTGTTGAAGTACTCTGGGACTTCTTTTCTGAAGAGAGAAGGAATTCATTTTGTTGCTATATTTTCTTCCGTATCAAGTAATTTTAGGTGTCAAGTCTTAAACAATTGTTGTCATCTGTTTAAAGGTGAATAAACAAACAACACTAAGTGTTCAAAATCATTCTACTGAGCTATTTTATTGCCACCAAAATATCTTTATGCGATATGTGTTGTCAATAATAACAAAAGAAAGTGGTTAGATGTATGTTACTGCAAGAGGTTCAAAAGGAAAGAACCAACTAACAAAGAAATTTTGCACACATGGTATGTAAACCCTGAGGGACTCTACCAGGGTATTATTTTCTATGTGATTCACATTCTTGGTGTATAAAATTAAACGCCTAAAAACAAATCAGAAAAATGTTTTCATTTTGAGTTCACTTACCGATAAAGTATATTTTATTATCCTTTACAGCTTTTACAGCAATAGATTTAAATTGAATAAAAAATTGCCGAGTTCTTAATTTATAGCCCATATTTGTTAAGTATTTTTTATTTTATAAATAACATTGGTCACATAACAGAAAATACCTTAATACATAAATGATTTCAGTTTAAAATTATATCGATTTTTTTATTTTTATGATTATTATTAAATTATAATGGTATAAGGAAATTTACCCCTCCGATAACCTTGACAGAGAAAATTGAAAGAATAAAACACCCCATATATGATAGTAGAATGCATCTGTTATGATTTGAAATATTTTTATTCACACAGTAATATTTTATTTATATAGAAATGTCATTCTTGTTATAAGTTAATGTCACACTTAGAAAACTTCGAAAGAAATTAAATTTTCGAGATTAATGTGAAGAACAGCAATTTTAGCAGTCACGCCACTAAAACGTTAAAAACTTTTTTTTTCAGAATTAGAAATTTTCGAAGTATAATATATTAAAAACATAAAAATCAATTTTAAGTTATTTTTTCTCATTGATTTAAAATTATCAAAGTAGACTAATAATATTAAATATAGATAAATGTACGTTAGAGTATCACATTTTAACTTAACCATAACTGTATTATTGTCTTTTAATTCCTTAATATTCTTAGCCTGATGCTAGAGTTTTAACCTGCAATAGCAATGAGTTGCTACTGTGTATGTAATAGTAATACGTAGATAAATATAGTTAGTTAAAGTAAATACGCCTACCACTATAAGTTGATCTTAACATACTAAACTGTTTTTAATTACATAATTTATCGTATTAGATGTGGCTCCATTATGATCGTTAGCTTGCAGTTAGTTATGATGAACTAACAAGAACAATAGCAGATAATAACTTTTGTTATATGATGCGAAAAGTATGAAAAACCGAAGAGAACGAAATTTTCTTGTAGTAGAATATCTAAACTCTAAATTGTTTCCTTGTCTACCTAGAGAAAAAATAAGTTTGGAAATACAAGAAAACAATCCGAGATATAAAAACACATAGTGTATAATATGAGATAAAACTTACATTTTTGGAGGAAGGAAAGGTGCAGGTCAAATTAATAATAAACTCGTTATGCAAATATTGTTGTTTATATAGATTGGAAAGCAAGAATGTAGCAGAAAAACAATAAAATGAGCTCAGAGCATGCCTGTTTAATACAGGTTTATTGCAAATTGTACTTTTATTTTGATTGGATGTCAGTTTGTAAATTTGTTTTATAAGCAATGAATATGAATATTTATCGTAATTGAAATGTTCTTGGCTTTTTATTTAAACATCGTGGTTATTTTTTAATTTAAGTATAATAATCCATCTTTATAAAAGACAAATATTAATCAATTGAATCTGATATACTCACAGTTTTGTGATAAATTTTTCCCCTGACAAGAGATCCAATCGAATACATTCCACCAGACACAATAAATATAAGTCCAACAACCGTTGGTGCCAGACCAAACTGCACGAAGTAATCACACAATGCTTCAGAAAATGATAAAACTCATATTCAATAATATACAATTTGATTTCTTGAGTCATGGAATTGTAACTGGATTTGATTGTTCTATTTATTTTCCATATTTATCCGAGTATAAATATGTTAAATGTTTATATTTTATTTTGATATTACAATGGTGTACGTTAATGGTATTAAGTCTTTATAGATATTAGAAATGTAATATAGAAATGTATGTATATATATCGATCTAAATCCCTTAAAACATTTGTCATCAAAATATATTTTGTGAATAGTTAGATCTCCTTTTTTATCAATAAATGTTGAAAACAAGTTTACAAATTCCAAATAGTTCGAGAGTTGAAATTAAATATACTGGACCATTTTGTTTTTACTTTTATACATAAATTCAAAATAGTAAAGAAATACCAGGCTCGAATATCTTCGGTAGACTATCGCAAGTAGCTTAATGTGTAACTTTTCGCAAGAAAAACAAACAAACGAGTAGTTAGTGTATAGCTATTTTGACTAACGAAGCGCTTAGTTCAAATAATCATTAATTTACTTGCTACGTCATTGGAAGATTTAAAATTGCGATACAAAAAATAAAATCTAACTGATGATAATGTAAACCAATTTTCTAATACGACTTGACTGCTTGATGTTTTCAAAGGAATTCATGGAACACAAAAAAACAACTGAATTTAATGTACCTGTCTGATGTGAGGCTCCAAGGTCGCCTCATTTAAGCCCACGATAATGAAGCCTGTTAAGGTATTTATCATTTCCACAATAAAAGATCGGTTAAGAATAATCTTCAAAACTTCACCCTTGTTTTCTTGGGTAGCATATTTTGATTAAACATAAGAGGCAAAAAAGGAGAATAATCAAGTATAACTGACTATATTACAAACAAAATATTAAGAAATAACATATTAATGACTGAAAATTTTAAAATATTTTTTAATCAAACGAAAGTGGTTCTAAGCAACCAATAAATACGATTACATTTATTTTGAAAACCGATTTATGTATTAAATTAGTCTAACAACCATAAATTAAAATATCATAGCATAGAATTTAACACAGGTTGAGTTAATTATAATAAAATTTAAGTTAATAGCGATGCTTAATCATATCACCTGTGTCTGGTAACAAGAAGAACATGATTGCAGATAAACACAAGAGAATCCCTCCAATGAAGAAAAATAGTAGCATAAAACCTTTAACCTGAAAACCAGAATAACTATTATTGTAAATAAATTAACAAGTTTATTTGTACTTATTAATACAATATTTTTGTAAGTTTTATCATTTTATCATTTATGTTATAAATAACTTTGTTAACCATTCTGCTGCTATTCAAGAACATGTTATTTAATAAATGTGCATTCGATTTCTTCTGCATTTCAGGTGTCAACAGTAGACATTCTCGAAGCATGAACTCATATGTATCACATTTGTAATGACTAAAAAAGTTTGATTTGAATGTGTTTGAATCTTTGGACACTTTTCTCTACTATGTTTTGCCGTTTTATAATTTATACTTTTAATAACTTTATTAAGTAACACAGAGAATAATTTTCTGTCATTGTTTGAAACTTGTTAAATACAAATATCGGTTGAAAAATACATTTATGATGGTGTAAAGTTCAATTAATGGAATGACCTAGGCTTCATTTCAATTCTTGACCAGTAATAATTTAGATAGAAAGGAAAATAATCTGTGTTTAAACGTAAAATCACATTTCAAAACTTGAAGAAAGACTTCATGTGCGAAAATTGTCTTACAAGTAAAAAAATCCAAATTTACAGTTTAAAAGAGTCACAAATGCAGGGTAACTTAACTTCTTTTACTCGTAATCTTCGGAACATATTTGCGACCATGACTTGCCTTGACATATATTGTAAGATACGTTTGCCAATACACGGACATCATATTCATATCAATGAGTGTCTTTAAGCATCGCTTAAAGACTTGATAACGAAATAAATAAAATCAAACTTTGCAGAGAAATATGAACCGGCATGACCATATGGTTAAGGCATTATACTCGAAGTCGGAGGTTCACGGGAGCGAATTCCCGTCACACCAAACATGCTCGAATTTTCAGGCGTGGAGATGTTATAAAGTATTGATCAATCCCACTATTCGTTGGTAAAGTAGTATCCCAAGAGTTGCGAATGGGTAATAATGACTAGCTGACTTCCCTGTAATATCACACTGCTATATTAGGGACGGCTAGCACGGATAGTTCACGAGTAGCTTTGTGCGAAATTCAAAAACAAAACAAACCAAGCAAAAGAGTAGTCCAAAAGTTCTCGGTGGGTGATGATGACGAGCTGCCACCCCTCTTGTGTTACACTCCTAAATTAGAGAATGCTAGCACAGATAACCCTTGTTTAACTTTACGCGAAATTCAAAACATACCAAGCAAGACAAATATATATCATATTTTACAGAGTTATGTAATTTTGCACTTTAAACTGAATAGTTTACCACGTACTGCAAAACTACGGTCGTCACAGGCATAACAAAATTGAAACCTCGTTCACAAAACGCCTCCATTGGAGACCAATAATCCTATTAAACTCCACGTTGAACTGATGGAAAAATAGCATTCTTATAATCTATTTCGAAATATATCAAGATATCACCGACGTTCAAAACGTACCCAACCACAAAAACAGAGCGCTGATCACTAAAAGTAAACGAAACAATATTCCAAAACGTCATCAGAACAATTTACAGGCAGATGTCTGGCGACTTACTTTTCAAGAAACTCGCGTACACTTATGTATCACAAAAAGGTAATCAAGCGGTAATATGGTCACATCACCTTGGTTGCATACAAACAAAGTTTAGACTTCTTTTGACTAAGTAACATCTTTGTGTAAATCAAGGAAAACTCAAGTCATTAAATTCTATCGCTGTTTTAAAACAAACAAAAATAAAAAAATATTATCCCCAGTAGAAGAAACACACTAATGCAGCAACTTCCAATGTTAGTAGAAACACATGATACATGGTCTACGTGTCGCGAGATCAAATTTTTTTTTAATCCGAAAATGCTCTTATTTTCATCTATTTCCCAATTTTTGATGGCAAACAAAATTTTTTAGATTCATCAGCACGATTTTGATAAGATTCCTTCCTTCTCATTTATCACTTAATCAAGGCAAGATAAAAGAGAAAACAAATGTTATAATTGTTTCAGTGACAATTATGAAATTGTTTTCTATGGTTTCACATTTGTAAGTGAGTGTTTTTTGTGGCGAAAGAGATTAGCAAAATATTTTGTATCAAAACAACTTCGGGTCTCTTATACATGTATAACACTAAAACTCATTTGAACAGTGGCTGTACAGCTGATTCATCGTTACTACAGTAGACTATGTGTTATTACAAATGGTTGGTAATTTTCACTTGTGCAAAATAAATGCAGGCTATCGTTTTCAATTTTATTAATTTTTAAAAATATTTATTTTACACGTTTTCTCTGTTTCGGATTGAGGATTTGTTGGGTATATAAGAATGGGAAATTGTTTTTGATATCCAAGTTTTAAAGTGTTGCGTATATGAAATATGTTTTTTGTACGCTTTGCACAAAGCTACAATATATTGTTTGTGTGTTTTCTAAAAACGGATTTCGAATTACGAAGTGTAGCGTTATAAGTACACAGACATACCGCTGTACGCATGGGTTTCATGCCAATATCAATAGAAAAATTAGTTTTACTGAACTCCAAATGAAGTGTAAATTGTATTAAAAATTAAAAATTAAAATACTTTAGTTTGTGAACAGAAATATTACTTCGAAGCTATCACTTATTATTAACCGACATCATCTTGATATTTTTCTATCAGTTTTCTCAAAAATCAATTTAATTAGAATTTATCAAATAAAATCTCAAATAATAGATTTTCATACCACTAATGAGGCTATATTTTTTAAACTATCAGTTAATCATAGATTATATGGTATTTACAGTAATATTGTAGATTCTAAAAAGAAATTATTCTCACCAGAGCTGTTGAACGATATTCAGTAAATTCGTTGGCAATGAAGACATAGCCCAGAGTAAACAGAGGTACTGATCCAATAGCCTGAACAATCCTTCCCATAAATGACAATCCAATAAATGTAAGTCCAGGTGGAGTCTTTATTAGAGTGCTGAAATATAGGAGTAAATTATGGATTATGAAAGTATATTTTGCATGTAAGCCTAGCACGAACCCATACAAACGTTCCTCGCATGAGTAATAACAAAACCTGTACATAGCAGCAGCAGTGTCAGACGAATTGGTATCTGCATAATGCTCATATATTGTTAAGTTATTATTGCATACTTATTTTTCATTTTTTTATGAAATTTTATATGGTTTAAAACAATTTTTCTTCTACTATATTCTTACTTAAACATTTGATCGAAAAATAACATTTTTATTGCTCAGTTACTAACTTTTTTCAAATGTTCAAAATTATGTTTTATTATGCTTGTTTGTTTCTTATTTTAAAGCTATTTAATCTGATAACTTTGAATGTTTCCCATAAAATATTAATGATTATTTTCCACAGTGGCCAGATACAAAAATTCATACCCTAAAAAGTATTTCTAATTAGTTACTAAAACTTTTGCATTAGAGTGGATTGAGGTGTTATGATAGAAACAAAAACATCAAGACAGACATATTACTTTATGTACATTAGTTGTAAAGCTGAAAATTAAAAAAGAAACATTTGATTACGTTGGTATAATACTCTGCTGTTTTAACTATAAAAGGTAAATTTTGAAAAAGTAGGAGTTGCATCACTATATGAATGTTGTAGGTGATTCCTTGTTATTTTGCAGAATATTCGTGTAAAACTACGTGGTGGGCTTTTATTTTTCATTAATTTTTAATTGAAAGAGTAAACTGAAAGCAATTAACAAAAACAGCCATTTCTAACATTTGAGCTACGATCCTGTAATTGGTAAAACTTTTCACAATAGCTAGGTGTAATTGTCACGAGGACTCTAACCATATGTTCACGTAATAGTAGTCTTATTGTAAACTAACATGGCCGAAGAACCAAATTCGTATTTATCAGCTCAGTTTAAAGATATGTTACATATACTTTTATTCTCTTTATGCAAACAACAAATGTTTGGTGTCATCACCCTACGTACTAAACGCTGAATGAAGTCAAAGTACAATTGTGATACATTCCATCCACTGAGTTTTATAATGATCATAGATGGTACATGGACTGCTTATTTATAGTTTCATCGCGAAATTCAACGACTGAAAAAATATGTGTGGTTAATAAAAGTCGTTCTTCTTTTATATTTATCTTCCCTGTTATTTTGATAAAAAAAAAAGTGAAAAATAAACTTACTCTAGAAAAATCGTAGCACAACCGCTTAAACATAACCCTGATATTAATAAAAATTTTGGTGAGATCTTTCATACCTACAAATTAAAAAAAAAATACTTTTAACTAAAAAGAAACATTTACATAGATGGTTATTAACCATTTGTAACCATTTATACATCAATTATGTGACAGAAAATTTTCTGTGAAAAACGACTGTTCATAGATGAAGCGTCAATAAACCATTCAACGAATCGAATAATGAAAATAATAAAGTAGTGACATAAAAAAACAATGGCTCAAAGGCACCTAATTGACTAGATCTAATAATTTAAAATAACAGCTGTGCATCTTTTCAGCGTTAGAGTGCAGCTGGGTAAGTGACATTAGCATGCAATTTTTAAAATTTTCGCAATATAAATCAAAAGGTAAACTCTTATCATAGAATAGTATTTTGAAAAAGTTTGAAAACTACCAGTTTATATACATTTCTGCACAAAAGACAGCTGGATGATAAATCCATTCATCAGAAAGTAATCATTCTGTCAGGAACATTCTCTATTTCATTGATACTGTTTGAAATTCACCACTAACAACTTAATATTATTTGTTTACTTTATGAAAACATGTAGCTTAATAACCACACAGTTAGAAATCCTCAATTCTATAACCAATTAATAGGAATTATTAAATTTACTAAATGAATGTGTTAAACTGTATAAAATCAAATTTTAAGTTCCACAGTATCTTTGTAGTCCATGACGTAACGTTCACCTGTGATGTATTTTACCATAGTTACTTAAAAATATAAACCACCAGGTGAAAAATACTGGAGATTTACTTCAAAATTATGAAGCCATTTTAGCTGAATGTCCGACATTAGAGTTAAATCACGTTAGAAAAGAAAAGACAAAAATTACAATGGTTTTATGGGAATAAAAAAATGAACGTATTGTTTCGAAAGCGAAAAGAAACAAAAACGATAGATAAATTACACCTATCATATTAATTACGTGCCTCAAAAAACACGTAAAATAATTCAAAATAAGAGGAAAGAAATATCATATAGTTTCATTTTTACACTTTATAAACAAATTATCAATAAAAGAGGGAAATAAATCGGTGCAAAATAATAATCGGCTGGTAAATGATAATATAAGGATATAAAGAAATATTTCTCGTTGAATCGCGGTGGGAAGACGGTTTTTCTGCATAGAAATAATTTGTTGTTTTCTCATGAGAATGTTCAAAAAGAAGAGAGCATTAGAAAATACTTACACTTGTTTCAGTACAGTTTACTTTCTTGGAGACGACGTATATTCCTGACTGTGTGTTGAGCAAGTCCCTCATGTTTCCGATCTTTGTAGAATATTCTTGAGAGTAAGAATCAAAAATATTTGTTTTAAGATAACGCGCTAGAACATTCTTGAAATTCCTACAAAATCGTGTGATTCCTATAAAAGCAGTTAGCCGAGAAACAATTGACGTAGTGGTAGTGGACAGAAACAGTCAGTACTCTTTTGGTCTCGTAACTAACAATTGTGGTTCACAACTGCAGAACTAAAACAGGACCGTTTATAGATTTAGAGTTTTTCAAACTGCTCATATTCTGTTAATTACGTCGAATGTTATTACTTCTACGAGGGCATTAACTATCTCGTAAGTAAAATCAGCTGATGAGCGGCGTTAGATCAACCGTGCTGGCTAGCTTTTGCGAGATGCGACACGACCAACTCATAATTAATTTGGACAATGTGAACCAGGATTAATTATTGATAGAATATTCAGTTCTATACTGGATATAAGAATCATTGTTGTCTAAAATTATTTTTGTAAACAATCATTTGTAATAACTATCAGAAATAATCGTTATTATAAATTATATTGTCAATTTTACCTTTGAATAAAAAAATATATTTCTATTGAAAAAGGAAATCTTTTTACAAGTACCATAAACATTCTAAATTGATATTCAGAGTTTCGGTTATTTAAAATAATAACATACTAACAAACTTTATATAATTAATCGGACAGTTATCCGAAATAAATTATATTACGAAACACATCATAGCGGCTTTGGCTATCATGTGATTTGTTGATTACATCCGTGAAACCGTGTTGTTAAGTTTTAATAAGTTTTATAGAAGTAAAATAATTGAACTTTTACTTTGATAATTTTTCTCTTAAGAAATGTTTGATATCATTCCATACACTGTTACTGAAAAATTACCCTTATCAGATCTACTATTACTGAAAGCCTGTAAATGGTATTTGTTGTAGCTATGAAATGTAGTTTACCATCGAATTCCATGAGCTCTAGAGTAACAAATGAAAATAATTTTAAACATTTAATTCACCTTCTATTACTTAAATAGTACTTTACATTTTGAAAATAATTGCAGAAAGTAATATTTTAATCAAAGAAGGCGCTCCGTAAAGATGTCCGTACTGTGTTGACGTCATTCTTTTCTCTCTGCCTGAAAATGAAACGAATTTTGTTATTATCAAAACCCAGATCTCAGAAACAAACACAAAAATTATTAATTTAATAACTAGGAAGTAGCTTTATAGCAAAGCAATAAATGAAACAATTGAAATTTCCACAAAAATGAGATGTTTCAGATTTCAACAATGAAAATTACAAAGAAGGAATATGTTTAAAATATAAAACAACCGTGTACGTATTTACACAATTCTATTGTTAAGTTGTTAAAATGACGAGAATGGTATACAGCAACATCGACTCATTTGGGATTATGTTTAAATGTTCATTCAAACAAAAAAGCAAAAACAAAAATCGTAGACAAGATGTGACAGCATACAATGTTGAATTTCTGTCATACTTCTAGTTTATAATTTTAAAGTTAATAACGGCTATTTTAGACAATTCATCTTACAGTATTAATTGATGATAAAAACGTTTTACGATTCAATATTATTTTTATACAAGTTCGTGACAGTTATTGCATCATTTTATCGTATCATTTTAAACACCCGAGCTGTGGTCATCTATTTTCTTTGTATTGTTTAATTATTTTTCCTTCCTTTTGTCTCAATGGCCTGTTATGACCAAATGATTGGTCAATTTCACTATTAGCTGGAAAAGAAAGGCGCCCAAAAGATGGTTCTGGGTAGTGATAATTATTTGTCTTCCCTCTTGTCTTACATTATTAAATTACGGACGGCTAGCCTCGATAGCTTCCGTTTAGATTTGCGCAAAAATAATAAACAACAACAACAACAATCTAACAAACAATATTGTTTTATGGTATGAGAGCAGCAAGTTCACGGACTTATAACGCTGAAATAAGAAATTTATCATGCAAGTGTTTTTGAATACTCATATTCACATGAACTATTGTAATTGCTATTTATCTTTAGTTATACTTTTATCGCGCACGTGAGGTTTACTGTTAGAGGTTAAATATAATTGATAGCTTGCCATTACTGCTGTGCAGAATATATTTCTCCACATTCATCACTTTCTCTGTTACATTTCACCTTATTTCTAGTTTATATCCTAGTTTGTGTTTTAATCATGTGCGACATTTTTGTTTTTTATTTAGTTGTCTGAATTGTTTACTTTACCTTTATCAATTTAAGTAGAAATGAAAAAAAAACAAACACAAGTACCTCTTTAGGAAAGAAGGAGAAAACAAGAGCGTCAGAACTGGCTTGACAGGTGAAGGCGAAACATATCTGGGATAAAATTAGAGCCTGACGTTTCGTAATCCAGCGCTTTTTTTTTTTCCAAGATCATGGCTTATTAAAGGAGATGATTGTGATTGATCAGACAAATAGTTTTCATCTGGATCATACAAACTTTCTGAATTTTCACAATTAGTATAAGAGGAAAGTTTCAATATGTTAGTTGTTTTGACATTTCTTTCAGAAGTTTTGGATTCCATAACCAATAGGTTACGATTGTTCTCATAAGTTGCTGAAGGAATTGTCACTTCCTTTACTGGTCCCGGAGAAGAATAGCCGATTTTAGAATATTTCGATACAGTTTCATATGTTGCTGACACGGAAAATGACGTCATCATTTGGAAAACGAAGAAGCCAAATATTCATCCCAGTCAAAATGACAATGTAAATTAATCTCAAAAGCTGATTAATGTGTTAACGTTTGCAGGAAATAATTATTTTAGTTTAAATTTAACCTTATAATATATAATAGTTTGTGATATAAGCAATAAATGTTCATTGCAAAATAATGTTATGCTGGAATTACTGCATCGTTAATCAAATGAGGTAGTCACTTATGTTATAGTAGGGAACATAAATATACGTCATATACATAGTTAGATTTGATATGGAGAATTCATACAATAGCGAAAAAGAACACATCTTTTTACAAGTTGTAAAAAATAAGAACTAAAAATTCAAAACACAATAATTAAAGATTTGTATCAAAACCTATTTGCAACGTAAGCTTTCCAACTTAGCAGTCAATGTGTAAGGAGTAGGAAAATATGTGAGTTTTGTATTTCTTTTCATTGTATATTAATGTGGTTCTTAATATCACATGGTAGAAACAAGATAATAATCACGTACGTGTTATGCATTACTATACTGTTCCGGCGCTTACAAAAACAACAACAGTGTTCAATACGACACTTTGTGTAAGCAAATGTTTTCAGGAACTGGTACCTCTTTGGCTTGGAAATAATAACTATAACATAACGTCATAAACAGTTGACAAGTCGTGACATGTGTGACCGCATTATTCTAAGTAATCTTATTTTCGTTGTAAATTGTACATTAGGGATAAAACTGAAGTTTACGCATAATTGTACCGCTGTGGAAATTTCTGACCGAAGTTTATGGTACAGTAAGAATAGACAATAGAACTGAACTTCCTTTTTCAACAAATAAAAACTGATTTTATATAAGTTGTCAGGTACTTGTTCAGTTTGTAATAAATTGCGAAAGCAGAGTCCACTAATTAATAATCAGTAATAAAGATGAAATCATCGAAATTCAGTTTCATTCAGTCTGCTACTGGATATGATGACAGACTACAAAACGATGTTAGGGATGTGTATTTTAAATAGTCTAAAGTACAATTTATAAACAGAGAAGTAAACCAAGAATCACAAGAAATAGATTTTTAGGAGACGTATGCGAAGGAAAGAAAACTTAAGTTATACCAGAATAAAACAGATTAATTCATCTGTTTGTTTTAAAATTTAAAAAAACATAAAACTATCCTTTCAAATATTTAATTATATATATCGATATTCTTAAACTACTGCTTTAGCCTTTCACAGGTTTAAAACAACGAATGGGAATTTACCAGAAATAACGAAAATACCCCAATAAAAGTATATGCATTTTATTGAAACTCCACCATACCTTATTTTGAAACAGTATTTAGTTTGATTTTATTTTTAACTTCAGAATGTGAACGCTGTCCTGGTGTCACAAGTTTGATTCAAAAATAGAGATAAGTTTATTTTTACAGAGTAAACGCAAACTTATGATAGCTACAGATACTCTCCAAAAGAGCGAGCCAACCATTATATAAAAATGTAATATTAGATTTTTAGATATACAAATAAAACCACTAACAAATTGGATTCAACATATGCTACACGTGCTCTGATATTATTTTCTATGGGCTTTTATTTATAAAGGCAAGAAAAAAAATAAAGTTTTGTTTATTTTCTTAGCTTGGTTATTTGAAATATACATTTGTGAATTTGTGCAGTGGTGTATAACCTCCAATATAAATTTATGTGCCTAATTAATATTTCTCTTTTTGGCAGTACCGCATAAAATCTATTTGAGGAAGATATCAACTTTGCGGTTATTATAAACTAATTTCACTTCTCTGAATTCCTGGACACAAGATCTAAAATAACTACCTAAATTTTATCAATGGCTTTACACTTTGACAGTGTATTCTAATATTAAAAAGTATTCACAGGCTTCTCACGACACTTAATGGCTTAATCGTATCATAAAAATTAATGATAAAATAAAATATGAAAATTATGAAACGATGCTGCATCAAACTTGTGTGAATTCCACGAAATAAACAGTCAAGAACTTCGTAAAGAATAAATAAATGTAGCTTTTGCCGTATATTTACTAAAGACAATGAAAGCTTAAAACCATTGAAATATCAAACATTTATGTAGCTTTTGAAAAACGTAACAAATTTGTTATTTTACTTAGATCATATGCAGTTTGGAAAACTACATTTCCTGATTCTCAGTTCAGGGATAGCATATATTTAATAAATCTCTTTGAAACTAGCTGAGATTTATATTTTTGTTACAGAGCTTTTTTTCCAATATATGGGTCTCGGTATTTACCCTTATATATTTCAATTGCCATATTGCGTAGCTGTCTCAGGGAAGGAGTAAAGACGATGACATTATAGTTTAAGAGTGGCACCAGAAGGTATCTATGTATTATCAGAATGTAGATAGTTCGCCTGTGAGCCATACGAGGATGAGGTAAATCAGTATGTCATTATTTTGATAGCAAAAATGTCTTAAAATAAATATTTTAAAAATGTAGATATCTGTAATAAATATTTGTTTTTCTAAATGATAAGAATGTTACTTATCGAACAAAAAACAATCTCTAGGAAAAACATTGTGAAATATCTCCAGAAAAGTAAGAAAAAACAGCTAAACATAACTATTTGCATATATTTTTTAAATCAGTGTATAAAACTGTAAATGAAATATTTGTACATTATCTATGCAAACGAAATTAATTCATAATAGGTGTTTGAGATATAAAATTAAAGTAAATAGAAAATGTGTGTCGCACAAGTTAAATATATAGTTAAAAAACTATAATCAGTATTTTAATAAGAACTAAATTGATACTTCAAAATACAAATAACCGTATAAACTATCTTTTTCTATATATATAGGCTATAATGTTTGCCTCGTTCAAATAATGAATAAATTAAGATAGTATTTAGAGAAAAACTATAACAGTTGTTTCATTAAAATAATGGTTGTAACTGTAACTTTTAGAGATATTTAGAGATGTTATTACGATAAATCCGGTTTTTTACTCGCCAAGTGTGGGTAAAATGTATGCTATGTAAATAAAGTGAAATACTATAGGCTAGTCGATCACTATCTACCTACAGAAACACTGCATTTGTTACACATATGTAGTTAAATATATTATAAACATTTTTAAAGTTGTTAAATTAATTGGAGATTTTAATATTTTACTCCTAAAGTGAAACAGTAATCGTGAGAATAACCTTTCATTATTGATAGTTGTAAAACCAACGTACCCTCTGGTGTCACTTGACGGAACTATGAAATAATCGACTCTTGTGCGTGGCACTGTAACGTTGTCGTTTCCACTTCTTCCCATATTCTTGAGACAGCTGATATGCACATGCGTCTGGTCTGTTTGAAGTATAGGTATTACCACTGTTGTTATCCTGAGTCTACCTTCCACAACACAGTTATGTTCTGTCACATGTAAATATAAAACTCTTACTGGGTATTTATATCTACATTTTTATATTAATTGATACCTCTTATTGGATTTCCAAATAAATAGTAATCAATATGTTGTTTTCTAAATGCAATTTCTTATAAAATGTTTCTAATTTACAAAAGACCTTTCTCATGTCACGTCAAGAGATGTTATAGACAAGTTTACAAGACAGGTGGCATCAGGCGAGTTTATGTTAAAAGTATGAAGCCTTGAGAATTTAACATATCTTGAAAGATAAAAACCAAATAAAGCAGGTTTGTCCATTATTCACTGCATATTTTTACAGTTAAGTAGTTTGTTCATTTTCACCGTGAAACTTAAGTTAACTCTTCCAAATAACAAAGTTTTGAACAGCAAATCTGTTTCGTCATTCTCTGAGCTGTAGATTCCTTTCTACGAATATTTATCAAAGATAATATAAATTTTTCAAAATTAAACAGAAACATGCAGCTTTGTGTTCTTGAATCAATGAATGACAGTTTCTAATGCGATATTCAGAAATAGTTTACAAAACAGAACTAAATTCCTCTTCACTTAAAAACTAAGGTTGAGAGTTACATAAACTGATGTTGTAGAAAAATTAATTTCAAAATTATTAAGTGCTTCATCACAACATATTTACTTAGATACCTATATTAGTTGTATTACAGAAATATCATATCTTCTTAACTCAACATAAAACTATTAAAACTGAATTCATTGTTACTTTTTGGTTCTAATAGTGAACCGTTTTACCCCACCATTACGGAAGTATTCTCATGTAATATTACAACATTCTATTACAAGTGAAACTATAACTTAATCTACATGCTGTTTACCTCAGTAACGTCATGTGAAGTCCCTGTTTGTTTGTTTTGCACAAAGCTACTCGAGAGCTATCTGTGCCAGCGGTCCCTAATTTAGCAGTGTAAGGCTAGAGGGAAGGCAGCTAGTCATTACCACCCACCGCCATCTCTTGGGCTACTTTTTTACCAACTCTTTTTCCTAGTAATTGCATAACACACAATATCAGAAATCAATGTTGAGAATTGATAGTGATTAATATATTTTTAACGTTACTGTGTTTTTTTAGTTTTTCATTGATTGGAATTTAGTACAAAGCGAAAGAAAGGAATGTTGTTGTTGTTTGGTGTGTTTGTTATTGAAAACTAATGTGAATCAGTATATCCAAATATTATTGAGGTTTTGAAGTATTTTGTACACATTACCGTTTTAATTTTTACCGATTGAGTATTGTTCAGATTTTACTTTTATTTATTTATTTAAAATATTCAGGTTCTCATTTACATTTTCAGGTTACAGAATATGTCTATCTTTTACTGAAGAATTATCTGTATGTGTCCGAATGCAGAGGTCGGGTGAACGTCAAAGGGAAAGGAAAAATCACCACTTATTTTCCCGTGACAGAAAATCGAATGACGAAGAGACGTCCTCTTATGATTCATGAAGATCTTCAGAACAATCAGAACCACCTGATGGTGGGGAACAGCAGAATAAAGACTCTTCATCAGTACATGGGTTTTCTTCGAACAACAAAGTTGGTAGCTGGGAAGACATGTCTCTTGACACTGAAAACATTCCTCCTAGAAAACAAGAAAAGTAAAAGCAAATCATGAACAGAAACATCTGTATCAAGAGTATTAGTAGTGTGCATCAGATTCTTTCTCGCAACAAGATTGGGAGTTTTTTCTCAAGCTTGAACTCAGTAGATATTTATTGAAACTGTTCAGAACTTCACTATATATCTTATTCTTTGTAACCAATAACTCCAGTCATCGTAAATCATTATTTACTCAATGTTAAGGAAATTAATGGGCTACTAGAAGTTTGATATTTTCCCATGATCTTTTCCGCTTATATATGAAAACTATCTGTTTTTCAAGTTAAGACAAAGGATTAGCTTTGGACTCACCAGATCAACACGAACAAGATAAAGTAAACATGGAAGAACTATAACAAACATAAATTTATCTCCTCAAGACTGTACTGATCAGTCAGGTTTTATTCTGTGATATATAGGTTCTAAATTAATGGTTCAGCGACATGTAATTTTCAACGAAGAATAAGAAGTTTGTAACAATTGACGTAAAGCTTGATGAAATTAGCAAAATCAATTTAACATGCAATAATCACGAAGATTCACTCGAAACAATTATAAACAGCTTTCTAGAAACATTGGAAAACCTTTCAAAAGAACAGAAATGTCGAATAAAGGTCTGTTTTAAAAACAGTGAATCAAACAGACGAAGATATTACAAAAAAAAACAGAAGTAAAAAGGGTGTTTTATGTTATCATTTCACACATCACATCACTTTGTCTGTCAAAAAAAAACGATGTATACAATATAAATGAGACGCAGTTTCATTTATTCCTTAAAGTTATAAAACTAACATATTGTAAAAAGTCACAAAGATGGAAGAAGTTTGTCTATGAAGCAGACAAAAAAGTCCAGAATTTGCTTAGCAGATGTTTTAACATAACCATTTCACTGGCAAACTGTAAATGTAAACAAAGTGAAAATATGGATAGATACAATGGTTAGGTTCCAAGTGACTTATTGTCTGATATAAACTATAGAAATGTTGTTTTTTCCGAAGAAAACAAATACTTCCAGAGTTTTGGATTTAACATTGGATACAGCGAGGACTGCAAATGTGTGAACAATGAATTGGTGAAGATTGTTTATGATAAAAAATGGTGTATGGGTGATGGTTTACCTTACAATAGTGATTCTTTAGAAAACGAATGTAGCTTCATGCATACGTATTCTGTAAACTGAATGACTTTACGTGGTATTTGGATTCGAAAAACTATAATTGTCATTAACATTCTACTTTGTGTAATTTTGTGCTCTTTGGATAATTTAACTCTATTCTACACTGAATTTTGAGTTGGTTAATAGTCACAATCTTACTTATATTTGAAACGCACTGTATGACAGCACAACCTGTATGTCGAATTTAGAATGACGTCAATATATTTAATATAGGTAAAGATACTAACTGCAGATCTTTTCATTACACTGAAGGACGAAAGGTATACTGAACGTTTTGCAATGGTAAATAAAATAATAAAGATAATAGTCAAGATGGTGATCACATAAACTTAAGCACTGTCCCTCTATAAATATTCAACTATGACGAAACTTTGATACATAGCTTTGAATATGTTCACATTTCTGTTAAACGAATATTTTTTTAAAGATGACATGTTAATTATATTTATTTTATGTGGATATAAAAATGAATACTTTAAAAAGGTTAAGTATAATAAATAAAACACCAAGTAACTGAAATGATAGTATAACAGAGAAGTACTGGATGCAAGTGAAAAAGTAAACTTTGGTGCTGAAAAACTAAGTCTAAGTAATTTTTTTATTTGTGATCGATAAGTAAAAGATTGTTTTTGTTTGTTTTTAGAATTTCGCACAAAGCTACTCGAGGGCTATCTGTACTAGCCGTCTTTAATTTAGCAGTGTAAGACTGGAGGGGATGCAGTTAGTCATCACCACCCACCGCCAACTCTTGGGCTACTTTTTTTCCAACGAATAGTGCGATTTACCGTCACATTATAACGCCCCCACGGCTGAAAAAGCGAGCAGGTTTGGCTCGATGGGGATGCGAACACGCGACCCTGAGAGTACGAGTCGCCCGCCTTAACACTCTTGGCCATGTCGGGCCAAGTAAAAGAAGTCTGACAGTAATCGTCCAAAGTTGTAATATTAAAGAAGCATAAGCTTTTATGCTTATTTTTATTTAACGTTGCTGGTCCAGTATGTTAACGTTGAATAGATTAACATCCAGTAGTTTGGTAGAATACTGCAATGGTGTGTATACGCTTAATGTATACGCTTCAAACACGATATTTTGTTCTTATTGCCTCGAAGCACAAGTTTCTGTTTCTCTTGTTGGTCGTTGCAGTTGATTGGAAATAATTTACCTCACTATTATAACAACTGGAATTATAATAATGATCATATCCTCAGTGCTGAGAAAAAAGCTCTTCTTAACTCTTTCTGTTTATAGTTTTACATCAATTATCTATGTTAACGAATTTGGTGTATTTGTGCACTTCATTCCTTATGTCTAACATTTTATTTAAAGATGATTCTTTTAAACAAGTAAATAATAACGTAGCATAACAATTTAGAGATTAAACAATATCTTACAACGTCTATAATGCTTAAGTAACTTAACAAGTTGTGGTTTACGTTTCCTGAACATGAATCTATACACAGTATACAAGACGCACCTAAAATCCCAAACCCCAAATAGTTGAATGACACAACTGTTCGTGAATAAAAAGGTTGTGTGTGTTTTAAGACCCGAAGATTGAAAAGTTTTAATATACTTAATTCTTACAAGTAATTCCATTATTTAGGTAAGGATCTCAGTCACAACAAACATGCTCACTTTGGAGCCGTTATAATATGGTGGTAAATTCCGCTATTCCTTGGTGAAAGAGTAGCCCAAGAGTTCGCGGTAGATGGCAATGACTAGCTGTCTTCCCTCGAGAGTTACATTGTTGAATTTGGGAGGGCAAGCGCAGATATTCCTTGAGTAGCGTTGCGCAAAAATTTAAAACAAACATTTAAAACTTGTCGAAATCTACATTTCACTTTCATCAAAATTCTCTACTCGTAATTCAACCTTTGAGTTTAAATTTTCTGATTATACTCCATTGAAAGAACATGGGAGTTGTCTGAGAAAAAAACATTATAACATTTCAGATTGATAGTCAAAACTGGAAGTTAATTTTGATGCATGTAAAATGTGTTTATTGAAGAAAGAATTTATCCGCTAATGGTACTACTAAATTACAAACATATGCAACGATAATTCAATAATAAACGTACTGATAGTTTCATAAAATCACGAAACGATCGTGTAACCGTTCCACTAAACTAAAAACTTATTCTCTGACGGTTCTACTAACTTAGAGATTTTCCATCTAGTATTTCAACAGATCTACTTACTTATGCCCTAAATGTTAAACTGAAGTACAGTTAATTGCCTAACAGTTCTACTGAACTACAAATTTTATCGACCCATAATTCTAAAGAACAAAGTAGAAACAAAAGAATTCTGATAAACTGAGGTTTATTAGTCTACATAATTATAAACTTATCCCTTAACAGTTTTACTAACTTCAAGTTTATAGTCAAATTGTTCTACTGGATTAAGAACTTAAAATTGTCTATTCAGACCTATTGAACTATAAGTTAATCGTATATTAGTCTTACTGAAGACCAGGCTGATACTTTTATTATTATATTCGCTTACGAAATTAGTACCTAACAATGAGGCCACAGAATAGTAAACTGGTTTTCTAAAAGTCAAATAACTTTACAGATGATGCAGCAACTAGAAAAAATAAAGATATTTTAGATTTCTTCCATATAAGCCACAAATTTATAGCCCACGATTTAAGATATAACTAAATATTACCAAAAAAGAGAAAAAAATGTAATGCAACAAAACACGGGTACTCAAAATCTCAAAATTTAATATACTAGAGATTTACCTGCTAAGAACCCCAGACTGCTATATCAGCAACGTTTGTAGGCCCTACTTTAGGCTCAAAACAACATAGAAAAATCATGTAAGTGTTTTGAAAAACTGGAAATAACACAAATACTCACATCACCGAGAAACGTATTAAAACTATACAAACAGTATAGATGGCCAAAATTTGTTTCTTTGTTTTGAATTTCGCGCTAAGCTACTCGAGGGCTATCTGCGCTAGCCGTTCCTAATTTAGCAGTGTAAGACCAGAGGGAAGGTAGCTAGTCATCACCACCCACTTCCAACTCTTGGGCTACTATTTTACCAACAAATAGTGGGATTGACCGTCACTATATAATGCCCCCTCGACTGAAAAGGCGAGCATGTTTGGTGTGATGGGGATTCGAAACGGCGACTCTCGGACTACGAGTTCAACGCCTTAACCCACTGGCCATGCCTGGCCTATGGCCAAGATTAATATTACCCTATACATAATTAAACTTAGATTACACACTGTATAAAACTCATTCTACTAAACACCATATAGCGTTTCATGCACAAGAAACTCAGTTTCACTTTACAATTATGCTAATATATAGCAACACTTACAGATAAACTACAGAATACATTGGTCACTTACTTTAACAAAAACTGACACAAAACGAACTGGTATATTCACTGGGTCACAAGTATTTCAAATTAATCTCAATTTCTGTCCTTTATAAATATGATATCGAACCACTACCTGCTTTTCGTGTACTCACCATGTATTATTAGGAAATCAACATTAAGTGTATAGTAAATATGGTTTCCAAACAAGACATCCGCAACTCATTACCATTATACGTCTTGTATATAATTCTCTGAACTAATTTCGTAATCACAATGCGTAGGAACTATATCACCGTATGAAGAAACATCAGAATATTTGATTTTATGTCTGTATGTGGTATGTCCGTGGACTTACAACTTCAAAAAACTGGTTTCGATACCCTTGGCAGACAGAGTATAGATAATCCTTTATGAAGCTTTGTCCTTACCTGGAAAGAAACACAACAAATGTGATAAAGTGTATATCAATGCAAATCCTCTTTGTTCAACACAAACGAACATAGCCCTGATGGGGATAATTTATTGTGATAGAGATTTTACGTTAATACAGAACCATTACCAACTTTAAAAGCGTTGACCTGACGGACCACAACAAGGTCAAAGCTGGAAAAAAAGGTCTAGACAGCTCTTGACAATCACAGATCCAGAAAAAGTAGAAAGACTTGAGCATTGGGGTTACAATTAATAAGGCTATATTGTGGCCAACTGACACAGGTCTTAATCTCTCAGTCATTATTGGGCATGCAGTTTTATAAATTTGATGATTTTTTTTTTTGGAGAAGGTTAGCGCTGTAAGTTTAGATATTTATTAAACTTGTAAATAATAAACGGATAATATTCCCAAAACTAAATAGGTTTCTGACTTAGAGATTTTATATCTTCGTCTCTGAGACAAATATTTCCTACCTACGCTCGTGAGGTTTACTTGTAACAATACAAAACTCTTTGTTCCGACATGGCCAAGTGGTCAGGGTAATCAATTCCCAGTGTGAAAATCATGGGTACGAATCTCCCGTTTCATCAAATATACTCGCTGTTTAAGCCCTGGAGGTGTTCCATATGACAGTTAATTTTCCACTATTCATTGGTTAAAAGTAACCCAAGATTTGACGATGGGTGTGATAACTAGCTATCTTCCTTCTCATCTGTCACTGCTAAATTAGGGAAGATTAGCGGCGCAGATAGTCTTCGTGTAGCTTTGCGTGAAGTTACATACAAACAAATAAGTAAAACGGTGAGTCTTTAGGTTTAGAATAGTAAATAGTGAAGTATGTTTCACTCACAGATTCATTGTGGTTGGTACCAATATTAGAAATCTAACAAAATATTATTATGAACATATAAAGATTAAATCTGTTTGTTTGCCAGTTGAGCCAGTTGGGTCAATTTGAATAAAATGTACATACAAACACTATGAACTACGAAGAATGTCCGATAGAGGAAAAATTGAACTTTACCCTATTTGTATTTTCTAAAGCCTCTTGGCTGATTATTCCCAGACGACTGAATCAATCTCAAAAAAATCTAAACAGATTAACACTTAAGACGGTGTTGAATATTGTAAAGGCATTCAAGGTTAATGTTGTTGGTTTGTTTCTCAAAGAATCATCTTTTTCTTATGGTCAGTGAGTTGTAGGGTGTTGAAGAATTGTTGGAAGATGGAAAGCAGACTGGAAATGTCGTTTATGAATAATCTTTGCTATGGTAAAGTTATTTCTTTAAAATGTGTGATTGCTCTTAAACTTCCGTTG
This sequence comes from Tachypleus tridentatus, assembly GCF_004210375.1. Classification (NCBI taxonomy): domain Eukaryota; kingdom Metazoa; phylum Arthropoda; class Merostomata; order Xiphosura; family Limulidae; genus Tachypleus; species Tachypleus tridentatus. The sequence goes on from NC_134830.1 coordinate 65,542,089, forward strand.
TTTTAATTAAGTTTAAACATTCTCTATCAGTTGACTGGTATTTCAGCTTGATATAACTTATATAAAGCATCGTATTATTTAAAAATAATATATTATTAGCAGGTCGGATAAACTTGCGATATTTTATTTTGGAACCTTATTCATTAATAGTAAATCATTTTTATAAAAAATTGTTATTTTTATAATTCCCATATTTCAAATATATTATACGCAATAATTAGTTGGATTTATTTAATCTATTTTGAATAAACGTTTGATAGACAGCTGAATCTTTTTAAAGACTTCTTAAAAAAGAAATTAATTTATAAACAACATGACATAAGACAATAACTTCAAAATTTCAAAAGCAGGTGAAGGCAATACTGTAGTTACAATGAAGAAAAATGAATGCATTCAATAAATGAATAATATCTCATCAGATACAAACAAATTTAAACTAATACACACAAAGTCCCACCTCTGAAGCCTGCTAGATAGCTTTAGAAATTTATATCCGAGACCTCAACCCATCAATATTCATTGCCAGTAACCAATGAGCAGCCTTGATAACTTTATATTCAATATGTAAAACTACCTTCAAATAAATGGTCTAACTATGGTGAATACCTTTTCACCAGTTCTCGCCAACATTTTTGTGACACAGATTAAATCTTAAGCGATTAATTTAGCCTAACACCTACCTGTATAATCGTACAGATATGTTGATGATACAATTCCTGGATTCACATCTGCAGAATACACGCTAAGTGTTTTAAACCAGGTTAACTCGATACACCCCAACTTTAAGTTTATTTGGAAACAAGAAAAATTAACTTAACAGAAATTTTAACCTGAAGATAACTAGAACCGAAAGACACTTCAAAACAAAAATCCACAGAAAAATCACCCATTCTGGATTATACATACCGTGGGAATCATGGATACAAAAAAGTCAGTTTATTAAGAATAAACACAGCAATAAAACTATGCTCACCCTATAGTTGTTTAAAACTGAATCTTTATCTATGAACTATCATTGTACATATTCTTTAATTCTGTAATGATTTGAAGCTGAATCATCATCAGATCAACTAAATGTACAGATTTTTTAATTCTGTAGTGGTTTGGAACTAAATCATTAGCAGATGAACATCGGCGCAATCAAATAGTTTTAAGTTTTACATAAATAAAATAGCACATACAACTTTTCAGCTGTTAATTATGTCTTTTGATGGGTTTTTCATATATGGTATAATTTTGATGAAAGTGCAGAATGACCAGGATTATAAAGATACTCACTCATTTCTCCATAATTTAAAACATGTGTTTGGTTTCATATCAAAATGGAACACAAAGAATACATTCTTCAGATAGATTGTCTGAAGAACTTGAAAAAAACATTTTATAGAAGTCTGTCAATTTTACAACAAAGATAAATTAAAGTGCTTTCAAAAAGGCAATTTGAAATGTAAGGAATGTGCGTCTAATAACAGAGGTGGTTTTATCGACTTTTGCACTTACAAAAATAGTGAATTTATTTAAAGTGCAGATAGCCTTAAAACACAGATATATGTTTTAAGAGTCATTTGTTCAGTTGTAGGTAATCAGAATCTACACAATGGGGTATATTTTCTTTGCTCAACACTGGTATCTAAATCAGATTTCTAGTTGTGAATGCTCACAAACATACCAACAGGTCAATGGAAAGCATTAAACGTAACTATTGTAAATGAAGGTTTTTTTAGGTTACACGGACATTCTTTAAGTATGTACCACGAGAAACTTTGTTTTCAGTCCCATAAGGTGCTCAGTTTGGTGTTAGATAAAAATAGACAACATTGCTAATTGACGACAATGGTAATTATTTTTACAATTTATTTATTAAATTTATTTCTACAGTTACAAAAAGAAATTCTTTATACATATATAAGTAAATAAAAATACATACAATAAAACGGAAAGAGATTCCCTAAGCAAAAACAAAATTATTATAGAACAATCAAACATCATTTGGATACACAAATATTTAACGTGATTAAATACAACAATTTAGAATCTAATCATACGGTTTCTGCTTGACGTGTCAAAACAGTGATACTTTGCCAGTGCGCAATTCAATTTATTTTAAAAGCAAATGATCCTGAAAACATAAGAATCCTGATTTATTTTCAATAGTATTAACATATCAAAACTAAAATGAAATTGTTATTACTGGAGAAAATAGTTATCAAGTTACCAGAAAAAAGTATAAAAAAGGAAAGGTAGTAAAGGAAATTTTACATATTTTTATAAAAAGAATTTCACCTGTAATCATTAAGAAACCAGCTGGCATAGTAAAGTCATATTTTAACAAGTACGTCAAATAAAGAAGGTTAATTATGGCTTAACTGTAAAAATATGGTGAAGCATAAGTTCACTTTAGCAAAACAAATAAATTCCAGTTTGAAGAAAATAAAATAAAGATTGCTGAAAGACCGTTGTACTACTTTGATATTCGCACTGCAATTGTAACTCAATTAAGAAGAGAATACTAGTGCTGCAGAAATGAGGAAAGGTAGTGAGGCTTATCAACAGAAATTTTAAAGAAATGAATAAGTTTAAAAGCGCCTTTGAGAAGAAGACAATCATGTCTTGTTTATGTAATCTTTATAGTGTAATGAATTTGTTGACCATTTATTAAACTTGTTCCAAATATATATATATATATATATATAAATTTGTTTGCAAGTGGAGTGCATGTTTTCCATTTATCGTTCAATTTATCGTAAAAGAGTCACAGGCACCTACAATAGAAGAATCTTAAGCTCTGAGAGAACATTGTATATTTTTTGTATTGTTAAGCAGAGTGAATAAAAAGCCTTTAACTGGAATGTCGTTACGACAGTGTACCTAAAAAAATACTTTAAAAGTTTATAATAGAAAATGAAGAATTTCTATCTCAATAAGTAGTACGCAGAGGTGGATTTGAACGTTCAAGGAGGTTCAATGCTGCACTTTAGCAACGCTAAGCATTATAACTCATGTTAAACATTGGAAACTAATATATTGATAGTTACGCCACCCGAAGAACAGTCTCACGTAATAAGTTAATATTCTTGCGTTTCTTTAACAATTCTAGACAAGTGTTCTCCACAGTAATTGTAGGACAGTCATCGTCATCTGGACAATATTATATAATAATCCAAACTATTGTAAACTTCTTACTTGTTACATACACCAAAGAAACATTATTTACTTTCTAACGAATTATTTTATGAATCGCATTATTCCAAAATCCAATAATGAAAATATTATTCAAGGACCTAAGTCATTTTATTAGTGTTTCTGAAATTATATAAAACACACATCAATTTCTAAGTTTGCCATATACGTCTTTCACGGTAACCTATAAAAATTGGCTTACTTCTTGCTTAAAAAACAGGTAATCTTACTGTAGCCATTTCAATTCCCAGCAGAACCATTCAATTCCAAAAGGATCTTGGGCAAATACAATAAACCAGAGGGTGTTGAAAGTATTAAATGATCATAGTTAGAATTAATATATTTAAAAAAGTAGAGTTAAGCAGTGGTACAAAAGAGATGTCAGTACTTTGTACTAGACCTTATTTTTAATTTGTAACAGAGTTACAGTTAAACATTCATTTTAATAACCATGTGATGTGTTAAGAATAGAGCTAGATAGTATTCACGAAAAGTGTATCAGCGATCAACAAATCAGTAAATTAATTTGTTCGTCATGGATTCGGAACGTTGATAAAAATTGTTCTTTTCCAGATAGGAGAACGAATGTTGTTTGATAGTTTCTAAAAATGTTTTTGTCAATAATTATATGTAATAAGTTTTGGTAATAACCGTTATTATAAACTGTACTGTTGTTGTGTATATTAAAATATATTTTTGTTAATGAAGTATACTGTATGTATCAGTTTTGTTGGAAAGTAGGACAACATTGTTACACATTGACGTTTAATTAGCTTCTAAAATAAGTATAAAATTTCCGGTTACTTGAAATCTAAGAAAGTAGTGTACATATCATTATAAATTAGATACTCGTCCGAGATAAACTATAATAAGTAACAGATCTTACATTAAGAGTAATAAACATATATACTTTCTGTAGATAAAAAAGGATAATGCAGAGTTATTTGACTGAAGAGAATGTTATTGAGAACATTCGAAAAATATTAAAGAATATGACAACAGTTAAATATCTAGAGATAACCCAAAGATGTTGTGTATTTTAAATTAGCAGTGTGACAGTGAATGTAATATATCAAAGTCTTCATATTTTATAAACTAATAAATTATAGAAACTAACATTTTCTGTGTCAGTTTTTTATCAAGCTATCATCTAATGTTGTTTTCGTTTAATTAGGAAAGGTAATATAAATATGTCTTTTTTTGACTTAAATAATCAATATTAGTTATATGTGTACTTTACTTTCTTAGCCTAACATATTTAGGTTTAATATGATATACATATTTTAACCATAAAGTAAAACTTAAAAAATTCTGGGAAACAGATCCCACTGATTCTCTAAAAGAATTAGATATTTCATCATTCTTCAAAACACAAAATAAAATAATCTTCAAATCATGTAATGGACTGTACTAATAATGTGAAACAAGCTATACAGTATGTCAAGCGAACTTAAATAGCCCCATACTTACAATGAATTTACAAACGAAAAAAACTGATAATTCTACTAATAATGCCAAACGTTTTTCTGCTTTGTCCAAAAGATAAGAGATAAATTACGGACATTGTCAAAGATTGTCAGAACACCTGTAACTTGTGCTAATTCCCAGTGATACTGTAGTTTAAACCGAACTTACTTTTTTCGTATTACCGAATTTATTACTGTAATACGGGCCACGAATGGTGTGATTGTTTCAAGAGGAGATTCCTTGGTTAACACTTCAGATAATACTTTATTTCTCTCAACAGTATCGACGTAAACTATAGACACATTAAGCTAACATCTGATGGATGAAAAAAAGCATTTCTGGATTTTATTGACACTGTTTGAGTACTTTAGTAGAACTTGTGTTCTACAAGTGTGTCTGCTCTATATGGAAGTCGTAAAGTATTTTAACATATGAAAAGCAACAAATGACAAAATACAAGTTTCCAGTGAAACAACAAATAGCTCTCGTCATCGAAATTAATATAACATGATGAAGTTACATCTGTTCTCGTCTTAAATTAGTATGTTCGATTCTGAAACTAGGAATTTTCTTAAATATATAGAATATATATGATATTGAATAATTAAATACTAAAGTTATGGTTAATTGTTGTCTGATAGTATTTGTATTGTAGTTTATTTAACGATCTAGTAGTAGCTATCAAAACAAACCAACTTTCCACTCAACGAAATGAAATACACAAGTCGGTTATTTATAATTTAAACATTTTTATGATACTGTAATACTAACAAATTTATTTAAATACGCTAGAACACTTGTTTTAAGTTTATATTAGTTTTAACGATATTGATTTTTCTATAGAAATGGTACAGTTATGTATTTCATATAAAAAATCTTTATTCGTAGGTAAAAGAATAATCCATGTGGTGATGACTCGCTTCTTTCCGTTTAGCCTTTTGCTGCTAAATTAAAGACAGCTATTTCAGATAGCCCTCTTGCAATCTTGCACGACATCAAAAGAATATAATGAAATATTAAAATACAGAAAAAGCATTAGAACTTTTACAAAACTGAGATGTCAAAATTTCTAAACATGGAAATTTTAAGTCGAAAATAAATTAATAAGCTATGTATCCACAAAAATACATTAAACCAATGACATAAAACGTCTCCACTTTGAAAAGTCTCTGAAAACGTACTGGGATTTATTTTAGAATATTATTTACGTAGTGACCTCCATTTGTTTCAAATGCTATATCTCAAGAAAATTAAAATGTCTAATAGTAATATTAATTTACTTTTAATGCCTAAATACGTTTTCAGGATAATTTATCTTTATGTAGAACTGGATTTTGCATTGCGTAAAAGCCACTGTTCTGACATATGACGTCAAACAATAACCGTTTCATTTGTCTCTGAGTAACTGGATGTTTACACGTTAAATTGATAAGGATATCCAAGTAACGTTTGATTGTTTTGTAAGAATTTCAGTTTTTCTTACGGCATTCCTTTCTCTCCACCGTTATCATTTGAATTAACTTAAAGTTTATTTTTTGCGGTTGTTGTAACTATAGATATATAAATAACAGAATATGGATTGCAGAGTTCCACTGTAATACTCCAAAAGGGTAAAACGTCACATTTGTGTTGGACAAAATTGATTTTATTGTGGTTTGCTGTATTTCTAATAATAATAACTTGAAAATTTTCAGTAGAACTTTATATATGTCTATGAGAACGCAGGATGTGCAGTATAAACATAACACAATAATTTATAGTGAAATAGACTTAAATTATTCAACATTGTTATTTTGAGTACAATACATATTTACTTACGTTAGTAGGTTTATTAAGTACTATTTAGGTTAAACAATACTATAACATTTATATATATTTTTAATACTTAAAGTAAAAAAGTACACGATAGTTGGAAGATGAAAGTGATATATTAATTTAAACTTTTATAAAGCAGTACTTTATGCTCTTTGTTCGTTGAATAAACATTTTTGTACTTCATATCATTTGGAAATTCTGAAAAATATTATAAATTCTTTTCTTAAACATCAGTAGTTTCAAATGGTTAGACATTTGGTGTTTTTATACAAAACCTAATTAAACACTTTATCAAATTGTAAAAATGTTCTGCCGACGTATAACCCCTTAGTGTCTCCGCGGTAAATATGCGGACTTTAAACGCTAAAACCGGGGTTTCGATACCCATCGTGGGCAGAGCACAGATAGACCATTGTGTTGCTTTGCGCTTAATTCTAAGCAATTGTCGACTAATAGAATTAAATATTGTCTATGTAAACAAAAGAAAACTGAATTTAAATATGTTACCATTAAATATCTCCAGTGGAGCAGCGGTAAGCTTTCGTTTACATTTAACTTTGTGATGTTAATTAATATCCTATGTTATTATTTTGATTCTAAGCACGAGTCTGGTTCAGCTTAAAACATATAGATTTTCTGAAGTTGGTGACTTAGTCATATTGCTGTAGACTGCACATCCTGGTATTCAAGTATAAATACTATTTGCAGTGTGATAATTATTCTGTGATATTACAAACTAATAGAACATTTCCAGATCTTTAAATTAAACAATAAAAGATACAGAAATTAAAAAAACAAACAGTTACTTTAATCTGTTTGTTTTTTTAATTCGCGCAAAGCTATGCGGGTGCTATCTGCGTTAGTCGTCCCTAATTCAGTGGTGCTAGACCAGAGGGAAGGCAGCTAGCTATCACCACACACAGCCAACTATTGGGCTATTCTTTTTACCAACGCATAGTGGGATTGACTGACACCTTATAACGCCCCCACTACTAAAATGGAGAGCGTATCTGATGTGACTTGGATTCGAATCCACGACCGGTTATGAGTCGAACGCCTAAACCCACCTGGCCATGCCGTGCCATTACTTTAATACAACTCATAATATAATAATAAACATTTAATTTAATTTGTATAATCTTATTTTTTGAAATAGTTTAAGAAAATCACTGAAATACGTACATGAAATGTTAATTTTTTTAGGTTACCAAGGAAGCACTAAGTGCGGAACAAAAGAAACGATATGTGAAATATATATTTTACAGAACCGAGACATGGCTTAGCGTCCCTTGATGTTATCATTCACATTACATGGCATGAAATTGATAATAATTCCAAACAGGTAAAGTATTCAGTTTTAAGTGATAGATTACATAACTCAGTTAAATATGATACATATGTGTCTGAGAGGTTTGCATTTATTAAATTCGTTATTGAGTCTTTAACATATGCTTTTGTTTATCATGATGAGATACGCATTAAAATGTATATCACGTTCCTGCCAGACAAACCTATCATACAGTACATTGGTTGAGTCAACCTATGGGTCCGATGGTTAGGGCGTTGGGCTTGTAATCTTCGAGTAGCGTGATGCGGCAGTTTTGATTTGCTTCCTTCCTTCTAATCCATCACACATGAAAAAACAAACAAATTATAATTGCCTCAGAAAAAAAAAAATTGTTTTCTGTGGTGTAACATTTGAAAGAGGTTGTCTTGTTGGAGCAGAAAAAAATAGCAAAATATTCTCTATTAAACCACCTTCCAGAAGGTTATATAACTCTAAAACACATTTGAAGAGCTGACCGTTTCACCGTTACTGCAACAGACAGTGTGTTATTATAAAACATGTTGACAATTTTCAGTTTCATTTGTTTAAAATATTTTAAAGAATGAATTCAGACTTTCGTTTTCAATTTTATTACTTTTAAGAATCTTTACTTTGTATATTTTCTCTCATTCTTATTGCGGATTTGTATAATATATAAAATGGGGAATAGTTGTTGGTATCCATACAATACCCACACCTTAGAGAGTGGTAGAACTAAATTATGACAACTTTATCTGTACTTTTTCAGACTTGTTGTTGAGGTGTGAATTCCAGAATACAGAGGTTATAAATATACAATTTTATGTACAGAAAGTCGGGTGCAGTTGAGATTAAATTTAAATAATGATGTGTATTTAATGAAAGTTTTTGTTAAATCATGTTACACAGATATAATCAAGTATACGTCTTCAATAAGCTATTCATTTTTTACTGAGAAACTTTCTACCTCTCGTATTTTACACGATAAACCTAAGCTGTCGAATAGTAAAATCTAATAACAAAATAGTGTATTGATTCAGAGAGTTGTGTATGACAAAGTTATTGTTTTGATGTTTCGCACAAAGTTACACAACAGGCTGTGGGTACCTTCTAACAACAGGTGTAGAATTACGGATTCTAGAGTTATAAGTATGCGGACATAACTGTACTTCATAGGCCAGGCTTAAATTAATAGAAATATTAATTTTATTAAACTCAAAAAGAAGTTTAAAATGTATTAAAACTGAAAATTAAAATAATTTAGTTTGGTAACAGAAATGTAACTTCGAAGCTATCACTCACTATCAGCCAAAATCATTTCGATAGTTTTTATATCAGCTTTCTAAAAAATCAATTTAATTAGAAGTTAAGTTAAAAAGATCTCAGATCTTGAGTTTTCATAATACTTTTGTGGATGTATTTTTTCAAAATAACAGTTAATCATAGATTATACACTGTTTACAATAATATTGTAAAGTGGAGAATCTGAAAAGAAATTCTTCTCACCAGAGCTGTTGAACGATATTCAGTAAATTCTCAACAATGAAGTCATAGCCCAGAGTGAAAAGAGATGCTGATCCGACAGCCAGAACTTTTGTTCCAACATAGGATAATGCAAGAAATGTTCCAACATAGGATAATGCAAGAAATGTGATCTCAGATGGAGACTGTATTAGAGTAATGAAATGCAGGACTACATTATAGATTAAAATAATAAATTTTGTATGTAACCCTAACACGAAACAGTACGAGCTTTCCTCGTAGAACTAAGGTCAACTCTTCCAGATATTACCAGTATTATACGGTTTGATGTGAACATAATGCTCATATATTGTCGATTTATTATTGTATATTTAATTTCCATTCTTTATAAATATTCTTACACTAATGTCTTCATCAAACATTTGACCAAAATTAACATTTTTATTACTCAGTCACTAACATTTCTCAAATGGCTGAATTTTACAAAGTAAAATAACTAACATGAGGGTGTGTACTCGAAAATAAAATGCTTTATTATGTTTGTTTGTTTATTATTTTAAAGCTATCGTATCTGATACCTTTGACTGATTCTTGTAAAACATTGATGGTTATTTACCATAACTTCGAGGAACAAAAAGTCATTCCCTAAAAAGTATTTTTAATTAATTATTAAATCTCTTTCAAGTGGAAAAAGGCGTTCTGATAGAAATAAACACCATGTAATACATATTGCTTAATGTACGGTAGTTGGGAATCTGAAAATCAAAGAACATTTCATTGTTGGCATCATACTCTGCTGTTTCAACGTGTATATGAAAGGTGATTTCTGAAAAGGCAAGACTTGTAGCACGAAATGTATAACATAGGCGGTTCCTTGCTGTTTGGGAGGGCTTTCTGTGTCATTACTTTTCTATTGGTAGTATAGGCTGAAAGCAGTTAATTAACAATAACTACGACTAACATTTGAGCTACGATCATATGATTGGTAAAACTAATCATAATGGCTGGGTGTAATTGTCACGAGAGCTCAAACCATATCTTCAAGGAATAATAGTCCCTTTGTTCTTTAATTTGGGTGATGAACCAAAGAATATCGCCATCTTAGAAATTCTTAATAGGAATTTATCAGCTCAATTTGAAAATATATTGCACATATTTTAATCTGTTTATTAAAGCAACAAATGGTGGATGTTATCACCCTACGTATTAAACGTTAAATAATGTCAAAGTATAATTGTGATACATTCCATCCACGGAGTTTCATAATGACGATGGATGGTACGTGAACTGTTCATTTGCATTTTCTTAATCGTATATAATACAATTTAGATTACCATTATATTGATAATTGCCGATACGAATTATGTTAAAATTGTGCCATTTTAAAAAGCTCTCAAAACCTCATACTCTTGATATTTATTACTATGTTAATATAAGGTTTCTTTGAGTCAGGGTCTTATCTCGCAATTCACAGATAGGATCGAACCGCGTAATCAAATATGCTTTTCGTATCGGGTGGCGAGGAAGGCGTTGTAATGTGGTGATCAGTCAAGATATTAGTTGAAATACTGAATTGGCCAAGAGTATTATTGACTAGTAGCCATATCTTTAATTTGCCATCTATAACCCTTGAGCAGTTTTGTGCAAAATACGAAGAATAGAATGATATGATTTGTTAATAAACGTCGTTCCTCTTTTTTATATTTATCTTTTTGTGATTTTGATAAAAGAAAAGTGAAAGATAAACTTATTCAAGAAATATCGTAGCACCACCGCCTAAACATACCCCCTAGATTAATAAACATTATGGTGATATATTTGGAACCTGTAAATGAATAAAAGTTTCTTTTAATTAAAAGACACATTTAATTAGAGGGCGATTAAACATTTGATCAAAAATGTTATGTGAAGAAAGAATGTTTCAGATGTGACGTCAATAAGCCATTCAACCAATCAAATAATGGAGGTAACAAAATCGTGATATACAAAAAAAAACCTCTCAAAGGTACCGAATCGTCTAGAATAGATAATTCAGAATAAAATCTATGCATTTTCTTTGCACCTCGGTAAGCGTAATCAGCAAGTAATTTATAAGGTTTCGTAATTCAAAACAAAATTGTTGTTATAAAATATCAGAAATAACTCATAAAGATAAACTTCTATCATCGAAACTCTACTTTAAATGTTTGAAACCACCAGTTTATACACATTTTTCCACAATAAATAGCTTGTCTAAGATCTATTTCTGAGAAATAATCATCCGGTTCGGAACGTTCTCTATTTTATCGGTACTGTTCGAAATTCCTGACTACCAACATATTATTACTTGTTTACTTCATGAAAACATATATAGTTATGTAACCAGACAGTTTGAAATTCGTGAGACTAGAGCCAATTAATAGGAAGTATTTAATTTACTACAGAAAATTGAATGCGTTGAGCTCTATTTAAAGGAATTTAAGTTCCACTGTGCCTTTGCACTCCATGATATAACGTTCACCAGTGCTGCGTTTGAAAACCATCCCCCTTGACTATAGTTATAAAAATAAACACCACAAAAGTGAAAATACTTGATAATTATTTCAAAATTATGAAGCCATTTTAGGTAAATCTACAACGTTAGTGATTAGAATCATGTGTGTGGGTGTTTGTTTATGTTTTCTAACAGAAAATTCACACCGGGCTATCTGCTGAGTCCACAGAAGGGAATCGAACCACTTATTTTGCGTTGTAATTCCGTAAACATACAAACTACAAAAATACAGTGATTTTATCTGAATAGAAAATGTACGTATTGTTACGTAAACGAAAATAAAAATAAAGATACAAGATAAATGATACCTAACAAATTAATTAAGTGACTTAAAAATTACGTAAAAATAATTCAAAATAAGGAGAAAGAAATATAATAGCTTCCTTTTTACTCCTAATAAACAAATTTTGTAAAAGAGGAAAATTTATCAAAAGAACATATCGGGGGGTTGCAAAGGTTTTGTCACAATAAGCGACTGTTAAATAATAATAGAAGGATTTAAGAAAATATTTATCCTTCAATTGCGGTGGAGAGATAGTTTGCTAGCATAAACATAATGTGTTATTTTCTCATGATAATGGCTATTAGAACAGACCTTCAGAATAAATAGTTATAGGTTTATTTTAATATTTTCGCTTGTTTCCGTATAGTTTACTTTTTCGGAGTGACGTGTAAGTCCCGCGTGTACTCGAAATTTGTAAAAGATTATTGAGAGAAAGAACCAATAATATTTGCTTTACGAAAACGCCAGATTCAGAAACGTTTATAGGTTTGGAACTAATTAGCGGCGTTATGCTAATTGTGTTGGCTAGCTTTAGCGAAGTAAAGATAGTATCAACTCAGAATTAATTTGATCATCATGAACCAGGAAAATCAATAAAATATTTAGTTCTATACTGAATATAAGAATCAAAATTGTCTGTAAATCTGTAAAATCTTGTGTATAAAAAATCATTTGTGATAAGTGTTAGTAATAACCATTATAATAAATTGTATTGTTTATTTTGCGTTTGTGTATTAAAATATATTTTAATATTAGAAAATCTTGTTACAAGTACCATAAAGTTGTTACATATTAACAGTAAATTAATTTCTAAATTGAAATTCACATTTTCGGTTATTTGAAATAAAAGCATGCTTACACTCATCCGAAATAAATTATGATAAAAAACACATCATAGTGGCTTTGGCTATTATGTAATTTGTTGATTTGTATGTTTGAGATTGTTTTGGTAATATATACTAAACTTTGTAGAAGTAAAAGAATTAAACATTTACTTTAATAATATTTTTTCCTGTAAAAATGTTTAATATCATTGTGTATGATGTTACTGAAAAATTATATTTATTGCATTTGGCATCGAATGTTCCAATTTTTGCACAGGTTTGCGCGTCTACTAAAATCAACACCTGTGCGTGCATATTCTAATTTACAGAGTTGGGCGAGCATTTTCAGAGATAAGCACATATTTGCGCATGTACCAATTACGGAATTGCGGGTGAATGTTGCAATTTTTGTTTGTGCGCGAGCATCTTTGAGAATCAAGACCTGTCCGCGCATTTACCAATTTTCGCACCTGTGCGAGCACCTACGAAAATCAGTAAGTACCAATTTTAGGAACAACCTGCTCTTGTACCAGTATAAACACCTGCTCGCGCATGTACCAAAATAAACAACTTCGTCCGCTTGTAGGAATTTATGGACCTGCACTCGTATGTACGCATCTACAGAAATGGCTCTAAATTATTTTCTTTAACCGATTAACATTTTATTCTTTTTAATCAAATCTTTCCTATTTTTTGAAATTATTAAAGTAGGTTTGTGCAGCATTTAACTGCTATTCAGAAGTTGGATATAAAGAAAATAGTTTTTTTAATTTTTGTTTTCTACACGGTTCATCAGCATATACATCATGTATGTGTTTGTCAACGTTATGGAACGCTGTCATGCACACAACGTCACACCTTTCAACTTCTGGTGCATCGTGGTTACTATATCTTTAATAATGAACTCATTAAGAGTAATAAGAAAACTTTCATGTAAATGCCCTGCATCGGTTTCTCCAATTTTTCCGGTTTAGCCCCTTTAAAAAAAGGTTTCGTTCTAAAATACTGAAAATCTGTTGTAGCGGATGAAGATATAGTTATTGCTAAACAGCAGACAGATGTACATTATTTAAATCAAATTGTTTCAACATTTATTGAAATTTTATTTTTTGAACATTATTTAAATCAAATTGTTTCAACATTTATTGAAATTTTATTTTTTGAACATTATTTAAATCAAATTGTTTCAACATTTATTGAAATTTTATTTTTTGTACATTTAATTAATTATTGGTAACTGACTTAAACAAAGTCATGACACCGATAAACCCTCTCACCCAGTGAGTCATGATTCTTGCGTTTTTTTAACAACTCTGACAAGTTTTTTCACATTACATGTAGGACAGTTATCGTCATCTGAACAACAATAGATAATGACTGAGACTATTATAAACTTCTTACTTGTCATATATGCAAAATAAACAGTTATTTAATTCTGAAGAATTATTCTATCAATCGGTGTATTCAGAAACTCAAGAATGAAAATAGAATTCTATGAATTAAGTTTTTATATTATTCTTTGTGAAAGTATATAAATCATGTAGCGATTTGCTATATACGTCTTTAACAGTAACGGAAACAGGTAACCTTACTGCTGCCAATTCAAATACCAGCATAACCATTATTTCACTTTCATAACCCATTTGTTCAACAAGCGCTCCTCCTGGAGATGGTCCAATAAAACAGCCACGTGAAAGAAGTACGTATTACATTAAACATTAATAGATTGAATTCAATAAAAAAATAGCTGCTGTGAATTAGAAAGTCTTCCATATATTTATTATTTATAAAAATTCTAACCTAAGAGAAACTGAAGTTTAAAAGAGACCATAAACAATCGGACAGGTAGTGACGTCTTCTGGGGACGACGTCTGGAAAGAGGAGTAAAATAAGTATTTGTGATTAATATTTTTTCATCTTACTATCTGATTTGTTAAATACAATAGTATTAACATATTGAAGTTTATAAATTAGTTCTTTCCTCTCTCTCTCTTTTATTATTAAAGTATAGTCTTAATAGAAATTATTTGACAATAGATGGCACTCATTCAGACTAGTACTCCCATGAAGTGAATTGTATCATCAAATCAGCATGTTAGTTTGCTTGTCGTGCAAAGAATATAAAGAGTTTATATTTGAAGAATAGAAAAAGTTAAACATTTAGAGAGATCCAAAAAATGTTATGTACTCGTAAATGAGCATTGCAGCCAGAATATTAGATCAGTGAATGTAATACACCTAAGACTTTGTTTTCTTATAATCTTATAAATTATAGAAACTCACATCATCTGTATCATTATTTTAATCCTACACCTAATGTTGTTTTTATTTAATTAGAAAAGGTAATTTAAATGTGAGTTTCTTGACTTAATTAAGTATTATTAGTTATATATTTACTTTACTTTGTTAGCCTAAGTACTAAGGTTTTATGTCATATACATTGCCAAATATTATTAGGGTACTACTTACTTGTGCCAGTTACTAGTGACATTTATTTTCAAATGGAAGTTAATTTTTCGAGTTACCAAATTTCGTATCATTATAATACCTGATACACATGGTTTGATTGTTTCAATAGCAAATTCTCTTGTTAATACTTCAGACACAACTGCATTTCTTTCAACAATATCGATGTAAACTATAGACACTTTTATTAAGCTAACATCTAAAGGATGTATGTAAAATCATTTCTGGAGCTTATTGACACTGTTTAAATACTTTTATTGAACTTATCTTCTATACGTAGAAGAAATCCATTTTCTTTCAATATTTTCTTTCGTATCATAGTATATTTTACGTTAAGACTTAAATAACTATTTTCATCGGTTCAAAGCTTAACAACTTAAATGTACTTAGTTTTTAAAATTATTGTACTAAACTTTTATTGTCAAGAAAGTAACTCCATGTGATATTATAACGTCACTGTTATCGATAATAATAAAAGAGCGTCTCGGTGTATGTGACCACCATAGGTTTAAAAGGAAAAAGCCTACTGACCTGAATTTTTTGCACTCATGGTAAAATAGAACAGACACATTCCGTTTATAATAAGATCACTTATTTATTTATAGATTCACGTACCAATCGTAAAAAATTTACCACAAATGTTCTATTGTAAAATGGACCTAAAACAGTCAGTTGATTTCAACTTACACAGCTGTTTTTAAATACATGTGTTTTCATATAAGATGTGGTTCCATTATCTTTGTTAACTTCCAGTTAGTTAGGGCGGACTAACAAGAATAATACCAGATAGTAACTTTTGTTAAATGATGCAAGAGGTAGAAAAAACCAATGTAGCAATTTACAAATAAATTTAATTACAACATTCTTTCTACTGTAGCTCTCAAACGATATTTTAGAAAATATAAGTAACGAATCAATATGGTTTATTCAGTGATTTAGGCTAGAGGTACACGCTATGACTTTGTAGCATAATGTGTAATATCTCTGTAATCTTGGCGTCAGATGTTAAATATAGTCAAAATATCCTGTGTTAAGACGCAGAGTACACATCAACTTGTCATAAAAATAAAAGACAATTAGTACTTCAAAGCTGTATTAAATAGCTTACATTTATAAAGTAAATTTTGAAAGATTGGAAAGTATTCAATATCATCTTGACTTGAATTGTGCGTTTTTGGAAACATTTTATTTACATTAGGTTTTAGGTTATATTAACGATGAATACAACAGCAGCGTCATCTCTAACTACTGTTGCTAGTTTAGAGCAAATCAAAAGTTTAGATTTGGTGCTGTTAAATATTTATAAATTGAGTGTAGTTAGGCAGAAGGACTAGCCTATCCGGTATTCATTATTTGTTATTAACGTATCATGTATAAATGTTTTCTTACATAAATAAACCTTGCAAAGTACGTTATTATAAAGACAGACGAATTACAAGTAATAATACAAGTAGAGATGGAGACGTGCTCGTTGAAGATGAAAAAAAAAGCTCAAATTGTACACAAACAACAGTTTAGATGACAGTGAAACACAAGTTGGAGATTAATAAATTTTCAGAGATATTCTCACCCAATGGTACCAGTGATACATGCAGATATCTGTGTCAGTTGTGGTGAAATGATACCTTTGCACGAAATATTCCTATGGAACAATCAGAACAATGGATAATATTCTGTTACGAATATCACTGATATTATATGAGTTGATAAAATAAACTGTAAGATTTCTTGATTAATTAAACAAGAAATGTGTAATAATATTTCTTAGTTGTTTGTGTGATAAACTGTGTGGTTGCTAATTAATACCTATAAATACCGAAGAAGTCTTTGAAATTGATGACACCTTTGTCTAGTTTTCTGATTGTTGCCAATCACAGACAGAGTTTGCTGTATTTAATATCAAATAAAGTTAGAATAAAAAATATGATTTAACATTTCTAGATGTTAGTTACCAGTTGATGAATAACTACACATTGCAAAGAAAGGTTGATTAAGAATAGTGTATTATAAATGATCTTACCTCCCGGTTCTACCAAAACGTCTGCGAAATTACAATGAAAGAAACCAGTTTTAGATACTCGTGGCTGGGAGAGAGCTCGTACTGTAACTTCTGTGCTTAACTACAAAACTTTCCAATAAATTTTTGCAAAACATACTACAATATAAATCACTTTCTATTTGTTTCATTTATGTGCATTCTTAGCTGATTTCTTAATGATAAGTTCAGATGACGTTATATTAAATCTTTACGTATATCTTCCGCTTTGAAACTGATGAATGTTTTACATAAATTGTAAAGAACATGTTTGAAGATCAGAAAATAACTTAAGAGGACTTAGAACTAGAGAACTTATACTTTTCTTCTAATAGTTTGTAACAAATTTAATATTCAAATCTTACTCAGAAATTGCAACTAGATTTAGGGTTAAAATTAAACAGAATTGTGCCCATTTTGTTTTTCATTCATATTTAAATAAGAAATAGTAACGAAACTTTCCAGGCTTATAACTCTTCGGTAAACATATCGCAACTAGTTCAATATGTAACTTTTCGCAAGAAATGAAAAACAAGCAATTAGTATACTGTTATTTTCGACTTACAAAGCGAGTCGTTTGAAGAGTTAGTTCACTTGCTTTATCCATGGAAAATTAAGAATTACGATAGTGAGAATAAAATCTAATTGATGGTAATGTAAACCTATTTTGTGTCACAACTTGACTGTTTATATCTAGTTGTGTCTCCACTTTGATTTTAAGCAGTTCATGGAACACTAATAAGCACTATAATTTATCGCACCTGTCTTCAAAGTAGCCTCATTAAAGCCCACGATAATGAAACCTATTGAGATATTTATCATAGCAACAATGAAAGAATTGTTCAGAATAATTTTCAAATCTTCACCTTTATATGTTGAATAGCAAACTCTGATTAAACATATGAAAAAAAGAAATCTAGTGTAACTGAGTGTGTTACAAATAAAATATAGTTAAAAACATATCGATAACTGATAATTTTAAATCTTATAAGTCATAATAAAGTGGTTCTAAGCTACCTATAAATATGATGAGATTTGTTTTGATAACCAATTTATGTATGAACTCAGTCAAACAACCACATATTAGAATCACATAACCCTGAAGTTTAACATAAATGAGTTAATTAGAATAAAATTTAAATGAATAGCGGAACATAACTTGTATCACCTCTTTATTTTAGCAAGAAAGAACATAATTACAAATAAACACAAGATAATCCCTTCAATGGGGAAAACGGGCAGCATATACCTGAAAACCAGAAATTTTAATATTGTGAACATGTTAAGTAGTTGGTTTTATGCATAAATTCAATGCTTTTCTTAGTTCTGTAATAATGTTATCATCAGTTTTCAAGATTGTGAATGTGCTCATAAATATTTATGGCATGAAAGGAACTAGTAGGAAAAATTCCATTATTAATTCTTTAATTTTTAGAATAGAATACTGTAATTTTTTCTCAAAGAAATATCTTTTGACATTTTTACGCTTTATCATTTATATTATTGATAAATTTGTTAATTAACAGTAAATAATGATTTTCTATTACTGTTTGAAACTTGTATACATACAAGTATCTGTTGACAACGTGCACTTGAATGGCATAAAGTTTATGGAATGGACTAAGCCTCCTCTAGTAGTACAGCGGTGAGTATATGGATTTACAACGCTAAAATCAGGGGTTCGATTTCCATCGATTGGCTCAGCAGATAGCCAGATGTCGCTTTGCTACTGGAAAACACTGTAATGGAATGGATTAAGTGTTTTATTTCAGTTCTTGGCTTCTGATAATTTAGACGAATGAGGAAAAGGTCTGTGTTTAAGCGTAAAATCATATTTTACAACTCAAACAAAGACATCGGCGCGAAATTATTTACAAGTAGTAATATCAAATTTACAATTTAAGAGTAACAAATGCACCAATATTAACCTACACATAATATATAGTACTTATTTACCTCAAAGGGGCGATTCAGGCATATTGTCCAATACAGCTACCCAAACCGAAACATTTACTGGCTATTTATTTTATAAAACATTATGGATTGAAATTTAGGACTTAGACATTATAATAAACTTTTTTTAACACTGTATTTCTTAATACACGTAAATATAATATATAATTTGGTTTCCTTGGCTTACGAAATATCGCTTATCGGCAAATGTTTGTTTCAAAATATTTGAAAATTCTATTAAGAAAAATCTTACTTATGAATTTCATATTCCAA